>NW_023494788.1:33453704-33626204 GCF_904425465.1 Colossoma macropomum
CCCCAGGAGCAGGGCATCCATCTTAATCACGCCTCACACACAAAACTAACGACCTGGCGATAATGACTGATAGCTACAGCTCTCCCACAAACTCCCTCAACCTCATTAGCACCACTGTCTTGGCTTTAAGAGTGGAGAGAGTCTGGGAGATTGTAACACTGCACAAGCACAAGAAGACGCTCGCAGATCTTAAAAACAAAAGGCTGTTTAATGAGAGAGGTAAAGATGGAAAGGCAGTTTCAGGGCAAATCCAAAATCAAGATCCAAAAACCAGGCAAGAGTCAAAAACCAGAAAAGACAAAAAACATACAGGCAACCAGATCAGAAGGGCAAATACAAAAAGCAAAATCCACAAAACAGGCAAACGGTTCAAAACACAAGTCAAAAGATCAGAATAACAACGCTCAGTAAACCAGGGAAATGGCAATACCTCACAATGAGGAGAGCAAACCAAAGACTATTTAAAGTCTGAGACAAACAGACACAGGTGAATCGCATTAAAACTTTTTATGAATTATGGGAAATGGAGTCCTGGAGCATGCTAGACAGAGATACACTTTTCCCTCCATTTTTCTCTTTCTCCTGTCTTCTAGAGGTGGATGGACACTAAAGTATTGATGATTTCGATTCAAATGTTTTCTTTTGCTAAAGGATCCTTGATATTAGTTTCATCGTGTGTTATTTTAGAAATCTCAATCAGTGTTTGACAGTGGAAAGTGAAGAAAATGAAAATTATTGTGTAGGATGGGGAAAACTTTTCATTCCCCACAGTCGCAGCACCTACACAGCACAAAATCAAAACTGTGGGTGTTAAATTTGACACTTTCTCACTGTACATATAAGCCCACAGCAGTATGAGTTTAATTGTATGGTTTATGAAGTTTATGGCATGTTATGCCACAATCTGTGTTAAAAAAGTTTAACACTGTCAGTGTTGTTGCCACACCAAAAAGTGTCAACTGTTCACAGCACTGCTGTTAAAGTCTCACTGCACTGTTACTTTTTTACTTAACCCCTTAAAGCAGTCATAAAAATGTTACTATTTCTGCCTGGGTCAGTGACTGGTCTGAACTGTGTTCTGAAAGAAGTTGTTCAGATGCTTATTAAAAACACAGTGCATCTAACAATAAAGGAAGCCTTGTGCATCTTTTACACAGTGATAGAAAACACAGCCCCTCACAGAAAGCATTAATTCTGCATGCTGTTACATTGCATTCTGGTGGCTGATTTTACCAAGTGGTCAATTAAAGGGTCATCGTCAGATTGTCAGAGTGGACTGCCACCAACACTCTCGGTTTGACAGAGTTTGTTTGTGTTAACTGTCCACTTAAGTGCTAATTTTCTTGGTACTGGAGATGATTACCTTGTTTTTTTGTCTTTTTTGTTTTTATGAGTAGACTGTTGAAATAAAGGTTCTGTGCAGTATATTTTCATTGGTCCAAGTGTCATACGTCCAAGGACTCGGAATATTGATGGAATATTGGTGGAATATTTATTGATATGGCAATTCACACAGGATTAACATAACGTAAGTTATTCATACAGCACACTCTTAAAAAAAAGATGGTTCTTCAAGGGTTCTTTAGTAAAGAAAATATTTCTATATAGAACCATGAATACCCAAAGAACCTTTTGCATGATTAAAGGGTTCTTTGCATTGTGAAAGCATTCCTTATTCATCTGACGAATGCTTTCACAATGCAAAGAACCCTTTAAATTACTTGAAAAAAGTCTGGTTCCATTGACTTACATTAAAAGTAAGGTAGGTTTTTTCCTTCTCCTGTAAAGTTACCATTTTGGAGATACAAGGTTTTTTTCAGACAACAGCGATTTACTGAGTCTTCATGCTCTTAAAAAAAGATGTTTTTTTGGTAAAGAAAATGATTGTGCAAAGAACCATGAACACCCAAAGAACCCTTTGCATTGTTAAAGGGTTCTTTGCATTGTGAAAGCTTTCTTCAGATGGATGAGGAATGTGCTATAGATAGTTCTATATAGAAACTTTTTTAAAAGGGTTCTATATAACACCCCAAAGAGTTCTTCTATTGTTACAAGCTTGACATCGTAACAATCCATCTACCACACATTTTGAAGAACACTTTCATAATGCAAAGAACCCTTTAATCATGCAAAGGGTTCTTTGTACAATCATTTTCTTTACCAAAGAACCCTCAAAGAACCATATTTTTTTAAGAGCGTAAAGACTCAGTAAATCGCTGTTGTCTGAAAAAAACCTTGTATCTCCAAAATGATTACAGGAGAAGGAAAAAACAGTAACACTTTCTATGAATGTCATGTTTGTAAGCATCTATAAACACATTTATAACATATTATAATACATTTACATGGCATTATAAACATGATTATAAACATTTATAAAAATGAATTACATATAGCCATGTTTATTATTCATTATGAATTGTTAATATAATGCATTATAAGTAGTGTTGATAACATGTTATACTGTCAGTGCCAAAGAAGTCAGTCCCAGCTTGGAGAGCGTAAAGTAAAGACAAATACCAAGCTAACGGTGGTGTACATTACCTTTCCCATGTTGGGTAAAACACTGATGGCAGCAATAGTTTAAAATCTGACATTTGAAGCCTGTAATGTGTTGTACTTTGTAAGTTGAAGTGTTTCAGTAAATACTTCAACTTGTAGCCTCACCCTTAACACTGGAGGAGGCTTTAGTACAGTACGCTTCAGTTTACTTAAAGCGGACAAATACGACTTATGAGCTCTTATAATTTGTTATGATCAGTACTTATAATGTATTATGTTAACAATTCATAATGCATAATAAGCATGGCTATAACGTGTAATGCATCTTTATAAATATTTATAGCCACGTTTATAATGCCTTATGAATGCATTATCGCATGTTATGAATGTGTTTATAGATGCTTACAAAGGTGACATTCATAGAAAGTGTTACCAAATGGAGATACAAGGTTTTCTTCCGACAGCAGTGAAGGAAGGTGAAGAAATAAATACTATACGGGAACTAACAAACCACAAGCAATGCTGGGAAACTCCACCCCCAGCATTACAATGTGTTTGACTTCTTCCTTCACTTTGAAGTTTAACCAACTCCTGGTGCTTGCACTCCTCTAAAACTCTGGGCTCTGGCTTATATTAACAAAAACAATTCCAGAAAGTAAACCCTAAAAGTAAACACTTTGTGTGTTTTTATATATGTCATGCTGGATAAACTCCAAGTATTTGGAGGTTTATTTACTACTAATGCTATATTTATATTTAACAGTTGCTGTAGAAATCATGATTACTTCCCCTTTTATGAGTATTTGTGTCTGTTTGTGTTGGTGTTGGGATGTTAGCCAGATTTATCAGATTGAGTATAATCGGCAATATAATCCTTCCTGTTTGTCCTCCTCCACTGACGAGTCTAGGGGGAATTTGTATGCACACCATTGATGACACCCTGACAATGGTGGAAGATCATTTGTTTTCTTTCTGGAGGTGAGTTTCCTCATCAAACTCAAGCTCTGATTCCAGCTAATTGCCTATTAGCCCAACAATTAGCAAACCTTCTAACAATGTCTCACACTGCAGTAATGAGAAGGTTCAAGAGTCCACAGCAATAAAGACCAGCCAACGTTTTATCTCCTAACTGCTGTTTTTATTTCTCTAACCCCGACTCTTTTTCTCAGGCTTGGTGGCGAGGTTATGAATGATGAATAAAGCTGGAGAAGCTCTCGCAGCAGCCCAGCTGTAATGAGCGAAGGAATGCGTTTTAATGTGTCAAATGAGATTTACCTTACCGTGGCCCACATTTCTGATCTGATTTACCTAACGCGGACGCATGCGGTGGAAACGCATGTGCTCATGCAGAAGTAGAGAGCTATTTCTCCTCGACGTATACATACTTCCAAATGTGTGCAGATTTATTTTCCCTAAATAAATAAATAAGGAAATGGAGAAGCTGAAATTTGACAGTGTAAATCTCTCTGTTGAGTGTTTGGGTAAAGACAGCGTGACACATTTAACCTAAATGAAAAGGTGAATCAAGCTGGAGTCACTTGAACCTGCAAGGTGAAATGTGTCCCGATTCTACAGACCCAGCAATGCACACTCTGCAAAGTTATTTTTAGAAGAAACTGAAAAGAGTCGCTGCTGCTTAATGGTGTATAAAGGAACATGTTGAGCCTTACTTAAAGCAGGAGACATCCTAAAGGCAAAGTTAGGTGTATGAATAGATGGATATAGGGACATATAGATGGATGGATGGATGGATGGATGAATAGATAGATGTTCTGAAGACATTCTCTGAAGAAAGTTCTGAAGACATTAGGGGGGAGTTCTGAAGACCTTCTCTGAAGAATGTTCTGAAGATATTAGGGGACAGTTCTGATAACAGTTCTGAAGACATTAGGGGACTGTTCTGAAGATGTTCTCTGACGTTCTGAGGACACTAGGGAACAGTTCTGATAACAGTTCTGAAAACATCATAAACCAGCTCTGAAGATGTTCTCTGAAGATCTAAAGACATCAGGGAACAGTTCTGAAGATGTTCTCTGAAGTTCTGAAGACATTAGTGGACATGTTCTGATAACAGTTCTAAAAACATTATAAAGCAGTTTGGAAGATGTTGTCTGAGGCTCTGAAGACATCAGGGGACTGTTTTAAAGGTGTTCTCTGAAGTTCTGAAGACAATAGGAAACAGTTCTGATAACAGTGCTGAAAACATTAAAAAACAGTTCTGAAGACATTAGGGGACAATTCTGAATATGTTTTCTGAAGAAAGTTCTGAGGACATTATGGGACAGTTCTGATAACAGTTCTGAAGACATTAGGGGATAATTCTGAATATGTTCTCTGACGAAAGTTCTGAAGACATTAGGAGACAGTTCTGATAAGAGTTCTGAAAACATTAGAAAACAGTTCTGAAGATGTTCTCTGAGGTTTTGAAGACATTAGGGGATAGTTCTGATAATGGTTCTGAAAACATTAGAACAGTTCTGAAGATGTTCTCTGAAGTTCTGAAGACATCAGGGAACAGTTCTGAAGATGTTCTCTGAATTCCTGAAGACATTAGTGGACATGTTCTGATAACAGTTCTGAAAACATTATAAAGCAGTTCGGAAGATGTTGTCTGAGGCTCTGAAGACATCAGGGGACTGTTTTAAAAGTGTTCTCTGAGGTTCTGAAGACACTAGGAAACTGTTCTGATAACAGTTCTGAAAACATAAGAAAATAAAAAAAATAAAAAAACAGTTCTGAAGACCTTAGGGGACAATTCTGAATATGTTTTCTGAAGAAAGTTCTGAGGACATTATGGGACAGTTCTGATAACAGTTCTGAAGACATTAGGGGACAATTCTGAATATGTTCTCTGATGAAAGTTCTGAAGACATTAGGAGACAGTTCTGATAAGAGTTCTGAAAACATTAGGAAACAGTTTTGAAGATGTTCTCTGAGGTTTTGAAGACATTAGGGACAGTTCTGAAGATGTTCTCTGACGTTCTGAAGATATCAGGGGACAGTTCTGAAGATGTTCTCTGAAGTTCTGAGGACACTATATGGAACAGTTCTGATAACGTTTCTGAAAACATTAGAAAACAGTTTTGAAGACGCTCTCTGAGGAAAGTTCTAAAGACATTAGGGGACAGTTCTGAAGATGTTCTCTGACATTCTGAAGACATCAGGGGACAGTTCCTAAGACATAACAAAATCATTCTGAAGCCATATCAAGACAGTCCTGACAACAGTTTTAAAAACATTAGATCATAATTCTGAAGATGTTATGGTACAGTTCTGAGGACATTATGGGACTGAAAACATTGGTAAACTGTTTTGAAGATGCTCTCTGAGGTTCTGAAGACATTAGGGGACAGTTCTGAAGATGTTCTCTGAGGTTTTGAAGACATTAGGGGACAGTTCTGATAATAGATCTGAAAACATTAGAAAACAGTTTTGAAGATGTTCTCTGAAGTTCTGAAGACATTAGGGAACAGTTTTGATGATATTCTCTGAAGTTCTGAAGACATTAGGGAACTGTTCTGAAAACAGAAAACAGTTTTGAAGATGATCTCTGAGGAAAGTTCTGAAAACATCAGGGGACAGTTCTGAAGATGTTCTCTGAGGTTTTGAAGACATTTGGGGACAGTTCTGATAACAGTTCTGAAAACATTAGAAAACAGTTCTGAAGATGTTCTATAAAGTTCTGAAGACATTAGGGGACAGTTCTGATAACTGTTCTGAAAACATTAGAAAACACCTCTGAAGATGTTCTCTGAGGACATTTCTGAAAACATAAGGTAATTCTGAGGACATTACTGGACAATTCTGAAGTCCTTAGAGGACAGCTGTGAAAACATGATGAAGATGTTCTCTGAAGATAGTTCTGAAGACAGTGGTTCTCAAGCCACGGTTCTCAGAAACCTACAGGCTGTCCACATTTTTGCTCCAAACCAGCTCAGAACAGATATGTATACAACAAAAATGAAGATCCCCAAGGACTTAATTGAAAACCTCTGCACTAGATTATTAACTCTTACCCTAACTCTGTTCTGAAGACATCCTCTGAGGACAGTTCTGAAGATGGTTTTTGAAGACATTTATAGAGCTCTTAGAGGACAGTACTGAAGACATTCTTTGAAGACATTTGTTAACATGTTCTCAGATGACAGTTCTGGAGATATTAGAGCAGCTCTGGAAACGTTCTATGGGCGTAAAAGTGTTTATGTTGGAAGGACCAGGCAGACATTTACTTCCTCCAGCCACAGGCCATAAACCCACTCCAGCAGACTCCTCTAGAACCTGAAAGATAAACAGACTCTCTGTTTTAAACTGTGTGTATGTGTGGAGGGGGGGGGTTCCTTTAATTGAAGCCATTACCAGGTCTCCACAGTAGGAGTCAGGTTACTCTGCTTAGCTCAAAGACAGTTTTGTCCTTCTACTGTGGAATCAGATTAAGCCAGAATAAGATCACATTAAATAAATATGCAGAATCTTGTCCTCCACTGAGGGGGAATTCCTACAGCCTCTGTTATGTGAAGAAGGGTTTGGCGACCCTTTCTCACTCTATTACTCTTATTGTTCCACATAGAAATATAAGGACGCGTCTCACCGAGCACTAACAATATGCTAGTTCCCTATTCAAAACACCTGGAATACATACAACGGTGTCTTTTAACTCACTTTAAAGGGGAAATAATGTTTTCTTTTCTATGTCAACCCTTCACTGATCTCTAAATCTCACCTATAACGTGAACAGACAAGAACCAGATGAACAGCATAATCAGAGACTCGGATCAGCCCTGGATCCATATCTGTAAATCATTACAAGTCAAGCTATTACTAAAGATCATGAAGACATGTTTAATTTTTAGACTAAGTATTTCTCACTCTGCAAAAGTTGTGTTTGTTTTTGTCACATCTTGAGATCAAAATTAATGACAAAGTCAAACACATCCAAAAAAATGTAATCAATAATGTAGCTAACTATTTGATTAATAGCATAACTTTATGATTACTTTTAAATACAGTACAGAAATGACATTAACAACTCTAGATAGCAACAGTTTAAATCAAAAGCTCCAAAAAAAACACACAAAGTGGTGAAACGAGAGAGAAAGCAAGAGAGAGAGTGAGGGAGAAGAGGGAGAGAGAGTTGCTGCTGCTTTGTGAAAGCTGATCTCTCACTCATAAGAGTTTCCAGTGCAGCAGGGCCGACTCTGGGTGAATGTGGAGCTCTGCCTGGATGGACTGCCCACCAAAAGAGCCCAAACATCTGCCAAACCAAGCAGACGGAGGGAGGGATGGAGGGAGGGAGGGAGACAGAGAAGAGGGGGGAGGCTAAATCTTCCGTATGCTGGGAGAAACCTTCCGATCCATTCTGAAATATGTCACCTTTGAGCCCCTCACACACGCCGCAGTCACCGCTCCCCCCAGACGTGTGTGTCTTTGTGTTGTTGAGAAAGGGAGTGTGTCGCACAGGAACAATAGATGGCTCCTCTGAGGGGCCTCCGCTAAAGATCTCTGCTGAAGTAATGAAAGGGTCTTGAAGGACAGGAGATCAAGAGCAAGTGAGCAACACAGAGAGATTACAGTGGAGAAGAGAAGAGAGCAGCCAAGAAGAGAATCAAAAAAGGAAGGCAGAAATTAACAGAGGAAATAAGAAGGGGAAAGAAGAGAGGAGGAATAGAAAATAGAATGAAAGAGAAGAGAAGAGAAGAGAAGAGAAGAGAAGAGAAGAGAAGAGAAGAGAAGAAAGCAGTTGAGAGGAGAAGGAAAGAAAGCAGACAAAGAGGAGGGGAAACAAATAGAGGGGGAAGAAGAAAACAGATCAAGCCAATAGAAAAGAGCAGAAGGCAGAAAAGGAAAAGAGGAGAAAAGAAAACAAGAGAACAGAAGAGAAAAGATGAAAAAAGATTAACATAGTAGAGAAGAAAATTGGATAGAGAAGACAGAAAGGGAGGAGAGAAGCAAAGAAAAAGTGAAGATAAGAGAAATAGCAAATATAGAAAAGAAGCGGAGAGAAGACAAGAACAGTGATGAAAAGAGCAGAACAAAAGAAAAGTAAAGAACAGAACAGAAGAAAAGTAAAGAAAAGAAGAAAAAGGGAGCAGTGTGTATGAAATATGATAACCAGCCTAGAGCGACAGATCAGAAACAGGAGTTGAAGCGGAGCAGAGTGAGGAGCAGAGTGAGCAGAGTGAGGAGTAGAATGAGCAGAGTGAGGGAGTGAGCGGAGTGAGGAGCAGAGTGAGGAGCAAGCAATGAGGGAGTGAGCAGAGTGAGGAGGCTGAGCGGAGCTACAGTGAAGGTGCTGTTCAGTTCAGGCTGATATCAGATCAGCCTCACAGAGTCCCGTATCACACGACTGCACAAACAAGAGATCAGGTGACGGAGCAACAGCTGCCAGACGGACGGGAATCACTCTCACACACACACATACACACACACACACACACACACACACACTGTAGTTTTATTCATAGAGACAAAACTCAGTAAAAAAGCTCCAGCGTTCTGGTCCTGCTGGGAGGTGGAAAAGGCCGAGTTTGTCAGCAGGCCTATCAGGCGCTGGTCACTGAGGACTCCAATTCTGGGATATCACGTCACTTTTCACTTTCACTCGTTATTTGATGTGATAGACACACAGATAAAAACTCACTGCCCTTCAGCATTAACAACACTCTGCAGCATGTCCAGCCTTTCTTTTTAATGTATTTGCTGATTGTTTAATAATTTTTAGTTTAGTTTACTTATTGTCTTATATAAAAAATAAAATGAATAACTTTGTAAGAAAGCTGACTTATTTTCAAACAAATGGAAATTAGTAGATTCGACTTTACTAAGTTTTCAAATTTTGCTTTACTCTGGAAAACTGAATTAAAATAACTGATTTTCCCACAGTTCTTTTTAAATAAAAAGTTTGATATGGCATAGTTTATATATAATTGTATTATATTGTATGTAAGCATTGTTAAAGTTTGTTAAACCATTCACTCTCCAACCTATATGTGGACACAAAGCTGCAAATCAGAGTGTTTTGAATTTTGTTTTTTGATATCACCTACACATTTACCTTCATATGCCTGTTCGGCAGTTTAGCCCCACCCCTTCATGATGAAGTTATACCAAAGGTTTTAACCTGTCCTGCTTTTTGAATGAGGTACAACACAGGACAACCAATCAGAACAGAGCTCATGTTGCGTTCTAAATAAAGACAGGTTGGAAAATGGTCATGTAAAAATTATGACTGCTGTTGGTTCCTAAACCCAGAAGAACTTTATATGTGAACTTCAGAGAAAAAAATAGGTAAAGACAACACAGTACAAATGCAGGATGTGGGGTCTCGAATTTAACTTGAATTAATTACAGTAGACAATAAACTGAAATAGGAGAGTTTTTTTTTTCTCTTTTGTCAGTGAAACCTTTTATTTTTCTGCCAGATACTGACACTGTTCCAACTCTGGAATGTTCAGTTGATCAGGAATGGTGTGCTTGTACACAGCTTTTTGATAGGATGCAGGAATGAATGATAATACATGATAATAATAAGTACACTAGCACCATTCTAGGATCCCATTGGAACACCATAACAACTGCCTAGCAAGCAGTAACCACCTAACAGCACCTTTGCATTTAACTTAGATTCCATAACAACCACCTAGCAACACCCTAGAGACCACCAGAGATAACACAGCAAACACAGAGGGACACTCTGAAAACCACCTTGGACACCATAGCAACCACATGGGATACCATTTCACCTAGTGACACCCTAGCATCTACTTGTTATACCTACCTACCACCTATTTACCCCCTAGCAACCACCTGGAACACCCTAGCAACACCCTAGAAAACACTTAAATTACCATAACAATCACCTTAAAAAACACCTGGGAATTGCTTGACCTGTGTAATTACTGCATTTTCTTCAGGATGCTATTAGCATCTAGCAAGAATTTTTAGTAAGAGAGTTTATAGCGGCTCATACGGATCTGAATCTTTCACTCTGTTGCAAATCGACACACACACTCTTACATTCTGACACTCTCACACACACACACACACACATGCACACCCATGAGCAGCAGTGTGATGATAAGTTTATCGGTGTTAAGGACTGATGTGTGTGTGCTGACAGTGGGCTGATGAGCTGATTCTCCTGCTGCTCTGCTGACTATGCGCTTCACACACACACACACACACACACACACACACACACACACACTCACACACATACACACACATACACACACACATATACACACACACACACACACACACATTTCTGCTGACTTTATATCACTCACAACACAGATCAGCTCACTGAAACACAGAAAGATGAAGAACTAAAGAAGAACCCTATGTGACTTTGCAAGTGAGCTTCAGCTCTCTCTACCTTTTCTTCTCCATCTCTTCTTCTTTCTCTCTCCTCTCTCTCTCTCTCTCTCCATCTTCCTCTTGCTTTCCTCCTTCTTTTCTCTTTCTCCATCTTCTTTTTCTCTCTCATCACTCTACCCCTCTCTCCTCCTTTCACTCTTTATCTTTCTTTCGTCACTGTTTCTCTTTTTCCTTGTCTACCTCTCTCTTTACCCACCACTTTTTCTCTTTCCTTCTCTCTTATCTTACTTCTTCACCTACTAATCTTCTCTGTCTTCTTCTTTCCAATTGTCTTCAATTTTTGTTTCTTTCCCTCTATTTTCTCACTTTTATTCCTCTTTTCTCTTTCTTCTATCTCTCTTTTCTCACTCTCTCTTTTCCTCTTCTCTTTCTCTATCTCTCTCTTTCTGTATTTTTTAACTTTCTTTATCTGCCCCCCCTTCCACGTCTGTGCGACTCATAAGGACAAACTAATCTACCAAACGTTCCACTATAATCTGCGTATTCTAAATATTGATGAGGAGCGTAAACAGTTTCTTAAACACACACACACCCACACACACACAGGTGCATAAGGCTTTTCTCCGAAGTGTGTCGACCCTCATCCATGTCCACTAAAGTCACAAAAATCCTAATAACAGGCACACACGTGCCATATGTATGCTATAAATCCTTTTCTGAAAGTCAGAAAAGAAAGTTGGGATGAATAACAATAAGGCATTGTATCCTGGGCCTCCTCAGCACACTGAGCGTCAGCGGCCCACAGAAGGAGTGACGGGGCTCATGCAGGAGGGGAGAAGGAAGGAGACGGGACCATGGGGGTGGGAAGTGTGTGTGTGGGGATTGGGGGGAGCGAGTGGCAGATGCTCGCGTGCCTTTACAAACACACCCCAACCCCCTCGTGATCTTTCGACCTGCAGAGCCGGAGCATTCTATTTATATTCACATTCACATTTACATTCACATTCGGCAGGCGCTCTTTTCCGTAGCGACGTACAGAAGTGCAAGCTTGGCTACTCAGAAAACTCATCCTTTTGCTGATGCAAACTAGCCTGAAGAGTCTGAACATGCAAACTAAAGCACTGCTAGCAACAGGAGTCACCTTATCCTAAATGTTGTTAATGAGCCAGGACCATTTAGGATAAGGTGGTGCCCAAAACTTGCTTCTTTAGATTTGCGCTATAGCTTTGATGCTAGTGCAGCTAACAACTTAGCAAACTATCTCAATTAGATGTGATTCTGATACTCTATGACTCTATGATGTGTTCTCAATGAAAGTAGACAAATGACAGACACAATCCAGGCTTTAATGGCTGCTGCTGCTCTTTTTAGCTGCTCTGTGTAGTTTTAATGGCCTTGTAGCTTGCAAAGAAGTAAACTTCAGACATCAAACCTGACTGATTCCTTTCTGATCTCTGGCATGAAGGAGAAAACCTTTTGTCATGATCAAAACACTTATCAGAAAGATGACATTGAGTTTGCGCTTGTAGACACCAAATAAGTCAATTTCACAGCCTGGACATCAGCAGAGATGAGTGTAGATGCCCGATATCTCCATAACGCCCCCCTTCCCCCCAGTCATCTGCCTGGATTTGAGTGGAACGGGTGTGCTCTGCCCCCAAACCCCCCCACCCCCTACAGTTTCCACGGCCCCTCTGAGCGCCCTGCGCCGTCCCACCTGCCAGGCTCTTTTGTGAGCATGATCCTTTTCATTTCAATGACAAAGTTAACTCTCCCAGCCCCAGGAGTGGGGGAGGTGTGTGGGATGACTTTACGACCGGAGTGAGGAAACATAGCTTTGACTATCCAAAGGAAGCCATCTGACAGAACATATGACACCGCCAGATTTCAGCTATACCACACATGTTCCAGCCTATAGAGCAGTTTAAGCGAGGCTGTAAAACTATTTGTTTGATTATGGCCTGATTCCAATCCAATACCGGGTAATTTCGGGCCCTAACGTGGTAAAAGATAGACGAGAATTGATTCTAAAAGCAAATTGGTGAAATTCGTCATGTGGCGTCAACAGCGGGCGTGTTTGAATGCGGTGATTTGTAGAGCTGTTTGTTTCTCCCGCTTGCCAAACTGTACAAACCACTGTGTCTTTGCACACTCCTACAACTCCACTTTAGCACCAATATCTGCACACAAGGTGCAAAGCATCTGCTCCGCTACCGAATGGCCTTGTGTGGCTTATGAACGAAACCACCCACTTGTTTAAAACGCTCAGATTCGAACTTCTTTGAGCATGAAATGCGATTAGCTTGTTGTAATGACATTAGATTTGAACGAATATTCGCACATTTCAATGAGTGTGTATGAGCGAAAGGGGGGTAGGCAGAGAGAGAGAGAGAGGGAACGAGAGGGGGAGAAATGGAAAGAATGGGCTTGCAAGCCCGTGGATAACTTGATTATGTTCGCAGAGGGCGTATTGTCGGTGCCAATTACAGTGGATGGAAGTTTTGTCGTGTGAACACCAGCCATCCGCTAGGAAGCCTGCATATCGTTGGTGCTTTATACATTGTGTACTATTCAAGCATGGAATCATTTCCCTTTTGATGGATTTTCACATTAGTGCTGAAACTCTACAAGGATGCTGTCTATACTGGTTAGTGCCAGTGGTGGAATGCCCAAGTGGTCAAGCGACTAAGAGTTTGTACAGTCTTTGCTTGTCAGTGTATCCACATTGCTAAAAATGAACAAAAAATCTAAAGATTCTTGGCATGGAGGCATCTTTTCCACAGCGATGTACAGAAGTGGGAGCTTAGCTCCTTGGAAAACTCATCCTTTTGCTGGTGCAAATAAGCCTGAGAGTCTGAAGGTACCAAGAAGCTAAAGCACTGCTAGAAACAGGAGTCATCTTGTCCTAAATGCAGTTAATGAGCCAAGGCCATTTAGGATGAGGTGGTTCTTTGAAGAATTATCCATTCGAGGGTTCTTTTGGGAGCAAACCTGGTTCTTCTATGGCAGTGGGTTGCAGTGGGTGTCATGAAGATACAGATTTTTATTTTTAAGAATGCAGTTTTATTATTCAGCCGTATCAGGTTCATCTCATATTGGCTCTAATCACAAGGTCCTCATGTGAAAATGCTGAGATGGGATGATTTGTTTTGCTCTGGATGTTTTTCACCAAAAGCATGAAGTTATTTTTAGGCTCCAGACATCCATAATTCCAATGGTGGTCTTACTGACATCTAAATTCTCCACATTTTGTTACTATTCTATAACTAATGTGGTGTTTCTAATGTTTTGTTATTTTGCATCCAGTTTCTGGTCTTGCATATCTGCCTTGTTTATCGTGTTTATTTTGGACAGATACATAGAGCTGTACTGAACTCAAATATCACCAATGGAAAGCCAGTCCTTCAGTGTATGTTCCTACAAGCATTTCGAGGAGAACCTTTTTAGCTGGACATTCATCATGTGGTTTAGAGGGGGTCAGTGTTCTCAGAGCCCAAATGAAATGATGTCCCAAAAACTGAATGCTCAAACAACCCTATTGTAGCCGCGTGCCTTCATAATGGGGGTGTGTGTGTGGAGGTCTGGAGAACGAGCTGCTGTAATTACTGGGTTGGATTGTCTGGACCCCTTTGCACCAGATGGCTTGCGATTTGCTTGCTTACAAAAACCTCCCAGTCGCACGTGTTTGCTTTGTGTGAGTGTGGGCGAGGATGCAAAGTTCCTAAGTCGTAGGAATGAAATTATGCAGCAAGCTGGGGTTCACCAGAATGACCCCTGGATGAAATGGCATTTGGTGAGGTGGGTATTGGGAGATTATTCGGGGGGTTGTGGTGGGATCCCCTTTGTCCAGCGATTCACCACGCGCACGTGCACATTCTCTCCAATATCTCTCCCCATTCAGCCCCAGTTCAGCCCTCGAGCATTTCAAACAAGCCATAAAAATGCACTGGGAGAGTGAACACAGCAATGATCTGGGCTTTACTCACAGTTACACTCATGTCACCCACCTCCTAAAGTGAATGGAGTTTAAATTGCAAGCAGGCCGCCGTGAGCAGCGCAGTAAAAGTAAAAGCATGTAGAGCATATCGTCGAAGTGTTGTTGTACTGTTTTTAGGTGCATTGTGCAAACAGACCAATGGAAATTGTCCGGAAAAAGTTGTCATTACGTTAAGGAATTACCTTAAGTTAGCATTTTGGGTTTTCTTATGATAGCGATGCAGAAAAAGCATGTGCTCTGAGCTTTGAATTTACTCTTCACACAATATACACTATCAATCAAAGGTTTGGCATCACTTTTTCAATAAATTAGTCAAAGACATGTTAAATGATTAAAATATGATGCTGCTAATCTAACAACATAATGAATGAGAAAGCTGTATAAGATTATAAATTAAGTTATAATAAACTTATAAGGTATACTAAAATAATGAAGTTGTCCAGAACTTCTTGGACTTGAAAAGTGGTGAAATCTCAAGGCAGATAAGAAATTAGGCAACGACTATAAACACACAGCTAGAGCGCATTGTTTATCATTCAATAACTTCCCAAAAGCTATTAAATAAAACATCTTGCAGTCTTTAGCTTATAGTCTTTCAATGCACATTCGATAAGTTACTATTAAATAAAATACAGCAGTTGTTATTAGTTGTGATTCTGAGTGATAGTGTGACTGTGTTGGATGCATGTTGGAGAGGAATGCCACATAATTCAGCACATTATTCTGTATGTAGAGTACAGAAACACAGGAAGCACATAAAGAATGATGTGAGGGCAGTCAGCACTGCAGAGCTCAATAATAAACAGTGTGGAGTCATTATTACATTATTATTACACTCAGAGATGCACTGAGCTGAACACAGGACAGAAAGACTCCTTTAAAGAGACACGAGTAGCATTGTTTATTGTTGTGGTTGAGTTTCAGCTCCACCCCAGTCACTGATCTCACTCTGCTTTTTTCTTCCCCTACTCTTTTTCTTCTCTTTGTATCTTTCTCTCTTTACAATTGTCTTCTATTTCTTTTTCTTTTCTGTTTTCTCATTCCCTCTTCCTTCCTTCTTTCTCTCCTATTTTATCTGTATTTTTTAACTTTCTTTTTGTTTCCACCTCTCTCTCTCTCTCTCTCTCTCTCTCTATCTCTCTGCTATCCTTTTTCTTTTCCCTCTCTATTCTCACTCTTTCCCTTTAATATCTTTCTTTCTCTCTCCTCTCTCTCTAAAATCCTCTTCGTCTGTCTTTCCCTTTCTCTTGTTCTGTATTTTTTAGCTTTCTTTGTGTGCTTTTCCCTCTTTCTCTCTTTTCTTTCTTTTTCCTCTTTTCTGACTCTCTTTCCCGTCCTTCTCTTTCTTTCTTCCGTATTTCCCTCTCTCATTCTCTCCTTCATTCTCTATCCTCACCTTTCTCTTGTTCTGTATCTTTTAACTTTCTTTTTGTGCCTTTCTTTTCTTTTCTGGCTGGACAGCCGTGTGCCGAGGCAGGGCGCGCGCGCGTGTGTGGTAGAAGGGGGGCAGTCCTGCTTTTTGGAGGAAGCAGGGGGTTTTGTGTGTGTGTGTGTGTGCGCGCGCGCGCGTGTGAGCTGCGGTCTCGGAGCTCAGGGGCCAGCCAGTCTGCTCAGAGTCACAAGGAGCGCGCACACACACTCCGCGCCGCTGCGCCTCCCACCCACACACACACACACACATTCGCTCACTCACTGGCTCTCGCCCGCTCGCGCGGCTGTGTGTGTGTGTCCGCAGCCCCTGCATGGAAGTCCCGACGCCTTCTCGAGGGATCTGAACGCCGACGCTTCGGGGCTTCGCTCTTCATCATCCTCATCTTCGTCTCCGGATACGCGCGGAGCGACTCCACAAGAGGATTTAATAACATGCGCGAGCTTTAACGAGACGCCGCAAAAAAGCAAACCAGCCGTAGCAGCGTTGGGATTACCCATTGCGAGTGCTTGTTGTTTACGAGCGCGTGCGTGTGCGCGAACATGAGCAGCGCGGCCCCGCTCCTACTCTGCGCCGCTCTGCTGCTTTTGCTGCGGCTGGCCGCGCCGTCGGCGCCCGGGAAGACCGTGCGGTACCGCGTGCTGGAGGAGCAGCGCGTGGGCACGGTGATCGGACGGCTGCTCGAGGACGCCGCGAGCGCGCTCTCCGGTCTGCCCAGCTCGGTCTCTCCGCGTTTCCGCGCGATGAACGGCGGGGCGACGCCGCTACTCTCCGTGCGCGAGGAGGACGGCGAGATCAGCGTGGCGTCGCGCATCGACCGCGAGGCGCTTTGCGCGCAGCAGCCCAACTGCACCATCGAGCTGGACGTGGCCACGCTGCCCACGGAGCACCTGCGGCTTTTCCGTGTGCGCGTGGACGTGCTGGACGTCAACGACCACGCGCCGCGGTTCGCCCGCGCCGTGGTGCCCGTGGAGATCTCCGAGAGCGCCGCGGTGGGTACGCGCGTACCGCTGGACGGCGCGTGGGACCCGGACGTCGGCGAGAACGCGCTGCGCTCCTACTCGCTGGCGCGCAGCGACCACTTTCGGCTGGAGGTGCGTGCGCGGGCCGACGGCTCGCGTCGAGCAGAGTTGGTGGTGGCGCGCGAGCTCGACCGGGAGGCGCGCGCCGCGCACGAGCTCCAGCTCACGGCCGCGGACGCGGGCGCGCCGCCGCGCACCGGCTCCACGCTGCTGCGCATACGCGTGCTTGACTCCAACGACAACAGCCCGGCCTTCGAGCAGCAGGCTTATGCCGTGAGCGTGCCCGAAAGCGCGCCCCCAGGCACGCTGCTCGTGGACCTGAACGCCACGGACCCAGATGAGGGCAGCAATGGCAAGGTTGTTTACTCTTTCGGCACTCACGTGGCACAGAAAATCCTAGACACCTTCCGAATTGACCCAGAGACTGGCCATCTGACGCTGGTCAAGAAGCTGGACTATGAGGCCTCTGCGTCCTATGAGATCGATGCCCAGGCACAGGACATGGGGCCCAACTCCGTGCCAGGCCACTGCAAGGTAAAGTCAGGTCGAGTTAATGTTTACAGTCTCCAATAGAAGTGAAATTCTGTTGGCACCCAATGTTGAAGCAGAGGGAGGAGGAGGTGGTGGTGCTTCAGAAAGCAAGCCCAGTTAGCCAGATAACCCTGCAGAAAAAGGACCGTGAGAAACTATTAGGGTTAAAACTTAATGGTTTTGCTTTCTAAAGGAGATTAGGTCAATAGTTTACAACAGAGACCACTAGTTTCCTGTAGAACACATTTAATGGATTTCCTAATAGGATCTAAATGTGTTCAGAATAAGCCATTGGTCACATGTTAAACCGTTAGAAACACTTGATGGTTTGTATGGGCTTTTAAAGCAGGGAACCTAACCACAATGAAGCCAGGCCAACAGGAGGAGACCTAACACATATTTGTATTGAATAATCCTCACTTTGGGCTTAAGCTATCCTGCTATCCAGCTAAACCTGTTTTGTGAAATTACCACCTAGGACAAAACCATACAATAACAAAAACTTAAATAACAAGATAATCCAAAAGAAAACATATAGAACATCTAGATGTTGAAAAGAAATGCAAAATTGCTTAACCTTAAAGTGTATTGTGAATCCTAATTGCAGGTTGTGGTCAAGGTGGTAGATGTAAATGACAACAAGCCAAGGATCAGTGTCAACCTGATGAGCCAGGGCAAGGAGGAGGTGGCCTATGTGTCTGAAGCAGCACCAGTGGACACCTTCGTGGCTTTGGTTCGCGTGGACGACAGTGACTCGGGCCCAAACGGAGAGGTTTCCTGTCGACTGCATGGGCACGGCCACTTCCGGCTACAGAAGACGTACGAGAACAACTATGTTATCCTGACCAACGTGTCACTGGACCGCGAGAAGCGCTCTGAGTACAGCCTGACGGTCATCGCTGAGGACCACGGCTCTCCAAGCCTGTCCGCGGTAAAGCACTTCACGGTGCAGGTGCAGGACGAGAACGACAACCCGCCGCGCTTCGAGAAGGGCCGCTATGAGATCTTCAAGTCAGAAAACAACTCGCCTGGTGCCTACCTCACCACTGTGGTGGCTGACGACCCGGATCTGGGCGCCAACGGCCAGGTGACCTATTCCATCGTGGAGAGCCTGGTCCAAGGCAGCTCCATCTCCACCTACGTGACCATAGACCCATCCAACGGTGCCATTTATGCTCTGAGAAGTTTCGACCGCGAGGAGGTAGGCCGGCTAACGTTCACTGTGCAAGCGCAAGATGGAGGGGGTGGAGCCTCTTTGAGCAGCAACACCACAGTGGTCATCACTGTGCTGGATGAGAATGATAACCCTCCAGTCATTGTTTCGCCACTGCTTAGCAACCGCACTGCAGAAGTGCCACTGTGGAGGCGGGCGGAACCAGGGCACCTAGTGACAGTCATCAAGGCCACTGACCGGGACTCTGGGGCCAATGCTGAACTTACCTGCTCCATCGTCGGTGGAAACGAAGAGGGGCTCTTTCTGATGGACCCTCGGAGGTGCGAACTGAGAACGAATGCCAGCTTGGAAGTTTCTCCACGGGATGCTTTCGACTTAGCCATCCTGGTGCAGGACCGCGGTGCAACCGCCCGGCTTTCGGCCCGTGCTATCCTCCATGTTATATTGTGTGACCACCCTGAGTCCTACCCTCTCGTGCCCCCCTCCGATGGCACAGGCCAGACCCCCTTGGACGTTTCCACCATTGTCATTATCTCCCTAGGAGCCATCTGCGGCGTGCTGCTGGTTGTCATGGTGGCATTCGCTACGCGCTGCTCTTCTCGTGACCAGAAGGACCCGCGCCACTCGTACAACTGCCGAGTGGCCGAGTCCACCTACCAGAACCACCCTAAGAAGCCGGCCCGGCAGATCCACAAAGGCGACATCACTCTGGTGCCCACGGTGAACGGGACACTGCCTGTAAGGGCGCATCCTCGCTCACCCTCCGCCTCGCCTGCACCAGAGAGCCGGCAAACCCACCACAGCCGGCAGTCGCTCAACAGCCTCGTCACCATCTCCTCAAATCACGTGCCAGAGAACTTCGCCCTGGAGCTCACTCACGCCACCCCACCAGTGGAGGTAAGAGAGGTCTAAATAATGTATATTACACTACATTGCATATATGCTGTACAGTGCTAAACTATATGTTATATCTGTATGCTATGCTTTACTATATACTATACTATATAATTTAACTACATTATACTGTAATAATATACAATGCTATTTTCTTGTACAGATACTAATGTACCTGCAACATAATACCAACTTGTTGATAATAATTCATGAAATATGATTTGATCTGTGTGATATGATTTCATTACTTTAATACTTTAAGTTATGATTGTTATACTTTTTATTTGTTTGTGCATAGTGTTTTTTTTCCATCCATTTACCCATCCATATTCAGCATGACCCCTCATTCATATCTCCCCCTGCCATGTGCTGCCTTGCTGTCTGGTCCACCATTATTCATTTTTTGTTTCCATTTTTTTTCTTTCCTTGTTTGCCCCCCTTCCCCCCTTTTTTTTCTTTCCTGTTCGGCTATAGCAAGTCTCACAGCTTCTGTCCATACTTCATCAGGGCCAGTACCAACCCAGACCCAGTTTCCGTGGCAACAAATACACTCGGAGCTACAGGTAACCAATCACATTTTAGCCTGCTGTGCTTAGAGAGCCTCCCGCAGGAGGTCCTGAGTTCTAGACCGAGGGTTAGGGCGCTCCTCTGAGAATCTGGGGGAAGTTAAGGTGCAGAAACTATATGACAGCCTCCTCCATCTTGTTAAGGGCCGGAGAGCCCATCTCCTTATGCAGTTGTCGGCTTCGTATGAATTGATTTATGGCCTCCTGCTAACTTACGGAGGTCCAATTGAGCTGAAAAATGATATGGAGGTGCATATTCCCACATTAGGCCCATCATAAACATATCGTCGCTGTCATATCAAAGCCTCGTAACATTTTTTTTTTTTTGGTTTATATTATTTTTATGCCATTTGAAAATGCCAGCTGGCCTTTTGTGAACATTTCATGATGAATGGACCATCAGAAATGGCCCAGAATTAACTGGACTAAAATATTGCTCCATTATAAGATGCATTAAAGTCAAGACTGTTTTTCCCTCTACTTACATTTAGCAGTTTGGAGAATGGTTTTGTTATGGCAGCAACAATAGAGTCATAGAAGTGAAGGCTCTTTGGAGCAGTTTTTGGTTATGGTTCAACCTTTCAATGGAAAAACTTTTCCAAAGAGCTCTTTATATGGCACCTTTATTTTAAGAATGTATGTGTGCATTATGTGGATTGCAGATAAATAAAAAAATTAAAAAATAAAATTGTTTTTACAAAAGAAGAACTGTGCACCAAACTGATTTTCTTCCTTCTCTCTCTCTCTCTCTCTCTCTCTCTCTCCCTCTTTCTCTGTGCAGGTATGCTCTAAATGAGATGGACAAGTTCAGTCTGAAGGACAGTGGCCGAGGGGACAGTGAGGCTGGAGACAGTGACTGTGAGATGGGCAGGGAGTCGCCTCTGCTGGGAGAAGGCTTCAGTGAGCTGTTTACACCTGATGGACAGCACAGACTACATCCAGGTATGCAGCAGAATATAGTTTTTAACTGTTAGCATATCTTAAGCTATAGTTTGTACATAACTACAAGTGGCTAAGTAGAAGTGCCAAAGTGATGGATTAAGTTTTTTAGGGAACACTTTATTGTAGGTCATGTTCATAGGGCTATATACCACCTACATAAGCGTTTCATGACAACTGATACAATCCTACATAAACATTTATAAACACCTATTCTAATAGGCATCATTTGTCATAAAGGTTGCATTATCTGATCCATATGAACATTTATAAACACCTATTCCAGTAGACATCAAGTGTCATTAAAGTTGCATTGTCTGGTCTATAACTTATAAGCTCACTTATAAGCACTTATTTAAATAGATTTCATGTGTCATAAAGGTTGCATTATCTGATCCATATGAACATTTATAAACACTTATTCTAATAGGTGTTATTTGTCATAAAGATTGCATTACCTGATCCATATGAACGTTTATAAACACTTATTCTAATAGGTGTTATTTGTTATAAAGATTGCGTTATCTGATCCATATGAACGTTTATAAACACTTATTCCAGCAGGCGTCATTTGTCATAAAGGTTGCATTTGCCAACTTTCATGTTAGATTGACACAACATCTGTGCCAGGTAACATTGAGTTAATCTGACATCAGGTTTGATTTTACACTTTTGCAGTCAGATTTAGGCAGTCTCATCATGAATGTTAGGTCACTGTGATATGCACTAAGCTACAGTTGTTATAATGTGCTAGAACATGTCATTTCACCCAGAAAACAGTCACAACACAAGCCACCGTGAGAAAAATCATTGTCCCGGATATACGTGTTAGTCAACTCAATATCAAAATTGACAAGAGCATCCTTTATAATAGGTAAGGCCTATTGGAATAAGCCTTTATAAATGTTTATGTAATTAATGCCAGTTGTCATGACTAGCTTGTGTAGCCTTACAAACACCCTACAGCAAAGTTTTACCGTATTTTCTCTCACACTTTAGCTAAGACCTAGGCCTTACATCTTGCTGCTATTGCTATTAGCCATTAGCCTCTCTAGCTACTGTCTATTTCGACTGCCATCCAACCTGCTTGGCATTTACCTCTCAGAGAATAAATCCAGCAATTAAAACAGTGCCGTTTTCACATTAAAGGCATCACTATGCACATATCTACCATCTTTTCCATTTCTGGAGCAAAAGCCTTCATGCCATACAGAGAGATGGTTTCTCTTTAAGATAAAGTCTGCAAACCAGGGCCAACGCTCTTATCTCATTATTGTGATTGTATGTGTGTGTGTATGTGTGTGTGAATGATCAGAGCATTTTTTGATGGAAAAATAGGAGCCTTGATCTGAAACACAATTATTGGTGCGTCTCGATTAGCGGAGTGCTTTTGGAGAGGGGGTTCGGGCCTTTGAAAAGCTGCTTTTTTCCCCCCCTTCCTTTTCTGTAAATCAGCTAGTTTAATCTTTCATTCTCTCCTTTCATCAGCGAGCGCACCAAATCAATGCCTTGCCGAGGCTCTGTTTTGCAAATGCTCCAGATTTAGTTTTTATTAGCTGTAAGATGTATTATAAATGGCCCTTTCAAAGCTAATGGGCCCATAATGAAGTCCCTGGGACATGAGTGAGCAATGGCGTACATGTTTAATGAAGGCTATAAGTTGGCATATTTGATTTGTATTATATATTCTTTAGAAGGGGCGGTGGGGAGAGAGAGAGAGAGAGAGAGAGGGGAGAGAGGGAGAGAGAGAGAGAAAGAGAGTGGGAGAGCTTTTATTCTGTTGTTCAGCTGTGAATAGACTTATTTGAATGGTTAAGAGGCTGAATTAATTTGGTGTTCCAGGTTTTATGCATTTTCTGCCAGTGAGTGCACTCACGGAATTAAATGGAGTTCAGAGGCGGTGGAAAAACATGTTGCATTAGCTATTATCTGAATCATTTTTTCCCCTCAAAAAGCCTTGAGAGGAAAATGGTGTTGAATGTTAGACTCGCACAGAAACAGCCATGCTTGCACGGGACTGTTTGTCCAAATTCTCATTGGAAAATGCACCATGGCCATGTTTTATTTTGGTCTCCCATCACTTATCTGTAAATGCTCATTTTGTTACTATATGGCGAAAGCTGGTTGATTATCAACAACATTGGGGTTAGGATTAGAACCAGGGTTAAAGTAAACTTTAGATTTGAGATCAGGGTTAGATTGAAATGTTCAGTTGAATTAAATAGACAAGAGTTTTTTTTTGTTTTTTTTTTTCAAATCTGGCCCCTTATTTTCGTTTCGTTTCGGTCTTTGGTTGGACTCTATGATAGGCACTAGAAGATCAATTAGTTACATCAGCAGGTCAATTAACTACCAGTAATTAGGAAAAGATTAA
Source organism: Colossoma macropomum (assembly GCF_904425465.1). NCBI lineage: Eukaryota > Metazoa > Chordata > Actinopteri > Characiformes > Serrasalmidae > Colossoma > Colossoma macropomum. The sequence continues at coordinate 33,477,449 of NW_023494788.1, forward strand.
TCACTTTTGTTTTGAAATTGCAATATGAAGGAGGAACCTGTCATAATGCAAGAACTGCAATTTTAATTACAACTGGCATTGACTTAAATTTTAAGTGAGGATATTTAACCTAATAACACAGAGCTTGCAACCCGCCTGTAGATGAGTTAGACCAATCAAAAAGAACCAAACCCCCATGTGCTGTGACATCACAACCACAACGAACTGATGGTCTGGCATATGTCCAGGGTTCAATCCCCAGCCAGAAAAAGGAGATATTCTAGTCTACTTGGACAAATTGACAGACTTGGTCATTCATTTAAAGAAGATAATTGCAATCACAATTAGTTCAGTTTCAAAATTGGTCAGAAAAATCACAATTAGACACCCAAATCGTTCAGCCCCACCAGTGTTTACTAAATCAAGGTCCAGGTTTGAAGACCTATGGATCGGTCAGTTAGTTAAATGTTAATTAAAGACTAAATGATTGTTCACAAATCACTTTATCGGCCATGCACACTTTTGTCTTGGTGAAATGGTGTCTACAAATATGGACACTACTGAAAAAAGTAGGCCCCCAAAATTTTGTTAACTAGCATCTTAAATTGAAGGAAGTATTGAATGTCAGTTAATAAAACAAGCTAATGATGTTTGTTTGTTTCCACACATTCAGCGATGAAGCTGTGTACGGACGAGTGCCGTGTCCTGGGTCACTCTGACCAGTGCTGGATGCCCCCTCTGCCCTCTCCAGCTTCTTCTGATTACCGTAGCAACCTATATATTCCCGGAGAGGACCCCCAGCAGAGCCCGGCGGCCCCGGAGGCCCCCCAGTCTGGGGAGTCCACCCTGAGGAAGAAGAGCTTCTCCACCTTCGGCAAGGAGAATGAGGAGGAGGGCCAAGAAGACGGCGAGGCAGGGAAAGGAGACGACCTGTGTGGGACCTCGTCGCTGCTGTCCGAAATGAACAGCGTCTTCCAGAGGCTCCTCCCATCCTCCTTGGACTCCTACATCGAGGTTGGCGAGACAGGAGCCGCTTCGACATGCCCAGCCGGATTTGGGTCGCTTGAAAGGAGGAAAGGTCACCTGCCCGGTAAACCTAGCCCCGCCACCTACCAGCAAGGTGTGGCTGCCTGGGCTGCCAACACACACTTCCAGAATCCTGGCCATGGCCATGCACCCGCCAGTCACATGACCGCTGTGGTGGCGCCTCTACCCGCGGCTCTACCAACACCTATCCAGGTGTCGACTTCCTGTTCAAAATGGTTGCCAGCCATGGAGGAGATTCCAGAGAACCATGAGGAAGATGAGCTGGAGTCCGTTCTGGGCCACCTACAGGGCAAACGCTGCGACAGCCGCAGCGAAATCATGGACGCCAGCGAACTCGTGGCAGAGATCAATAAACTCCTGCAAGATGTCCGGCAGAGCTAGAGATCAGGCCACTAGGGGTCGTATTTCATATTGAGATTTCTCAGTGAAGCTAGATAACTTACGATACCTTCATGTTGGTCCTGTTTCCTGCTTATGAAGTCATATGTACAAAGTATTTGCATTCAATTGCTTCGTAGTTGAAAGCATAGTTAGCTAGTTAGCTAGCTTGATTTACTTTGGGATCTTCCTAAAGTTTTCCCACCTTAAAATGTGCATAATGCAATGAAGATTTACGGTATGCAAACGTTTATAGCGTGATCATAACTGGTAAACATGGAAAAATAATTACTGACCACTGAGACCACCCTTTCCTCTGCGGTGCTGAAGGGGTCAGAAATGCTGGTTAGAAAATTGTTTTCTACTTGTAGTTATGGCTTTTAAGGGATGTTCTTGTGCAACTTTAAGGTGGGGAACTTGTATTTACGCTATGTTCCATAGCACATGAAGGCAGCATTAAGCCCAAAGTGAAGACTGCCAGATAAAAATGTCCTTTACCTCTTCTCAAAATGTTCAGGCTTGACTTATGGCTTAAGTTATCTGGGTAAACCAAGAAATTCTGATCTCCTGAGAGGAAAAAATATATAAATAAAGACATGCCATGTTTGTTTTTTTTTCTATGAATGGGAAAAGGGGTATTTAAAAAAAAATGATAAAGAAAAAAAATCAAAGACCTGCAATTGTCGTTAAAGTTGCGTTTCTGAACGTTACGTGTTTTGTGAATGCTAATTATCCAAATGATATATGGATTTCCTGCTTTTTTTTTTTGTTTTTTGTACACAGTGTACACGATGTGAGTGTATTTATCTTTGTATTTTAAAAATACAATTTGTAGTCTTTATATTTATAAAAAATGCCTGTGTACATACATTTAAGCAATCAGATTTCTATTTTTATATTTTGAACGCATGTTGGAAAAATAATCAAGGCCAACATGCCTTTGTAAATATTCCTATTTATGAAAAGCAACAAATTTGTTTTTTATGTTATTGTTACACATTATATATTATAAGTATATTGAGAATATTGTGTTATTGGGAGGGGAGCATGTTGGGGGTTTTGGTATTTATAATGGTGTATTCTTTATGTACTGTGTCAAACTTTGTTCATGTTAAATGAATGGGAAAATAAAAATGTTGGATCTGGTACAGAGGAGCTGTGTCTTGTTTTCTGACTCTATAATATGAGCACTGCACTAAAACGCCAGTGTTTATATGTTTTTGGTTGCATGTTTGTGGTATCATTTGTAATTCGGGGGCTTCCGACTGTGTGCTGGGGTGTTTGTTTGGTGTGCACTCTTTGTTGTGGAAAGTTCTCTTTTAAAACCAAGTGAGATATTTTTGGATCATCTGTATCTTCCAACTTCATTGTTTGAGCTCCCCCTGCTGGCCACACTGGAGAAGTTTATCCAATATGGTCACTATTCATCACCATTCATTCGATTAACAGAGGTTGAGTGTACGAGGTGGAAAAAAAAAGAAGAGAAATCAGGAAAGTTGAGAGTAACGAAGAGAAAAGGAGTCTTCAGTGCAGAATAAGAGATGAAACTGTATCTGTATTCGCACATATGGAAAGAAAATTAAAATGATTGCCTGTCAGTATGAGGCTGAGTCTGGCATGGCATGAAAAAATTCATTACGATCAGAGCCCCCTAGAGACAGCAAGGCAGAATAACACTCTAACTGCATCCTTCTGTGTGTATGTGAGTGTCTCTCTCTCAGAGAGAGAGAGAGTGTAGCATAAAATAGCAACCATCTCCATTACATTCTTACTACTTTAAAGGAGAATTCCACCACCTTTTACAAATTTCTGCATAATTCAATGATCGCGATGTAAACAAAGTCAGATTTAGTTATAGGTTTAGGTTCAATGTAGGGAAACATATTGACTTGTATTTCTCGTATTCTAATATTACAGTGGTGGTGATAGGAACCAGGGGTCGGCATGACTACAACACAAATATATCCACTTTATTTACTATCCAAATCTACCAGCGAACCTAAGTATGTTTAAAGCCAAACTCTTCTCAAAACTATCGTAAAACAGTCTCTCAGACATCAGGCAGTGTATTCATAACCATTTCATGTAATAACTTTGTGTGAGGGAGCTTTTAGAGGTGGACGTCTGGTTCCTATCACCACCACTGTGAACCATTCTGACTCTAGAACAGAATGTTTCACACTAAACCACTCTAAATGACTCTGTTTACATCTTAACCGTTTAAATATGTAGTAACTGCTTAAATGCTAACAGTGAATGGATGTGAACAGTTACCATCTAGCATTAGGCAAATAATAATGGTTGATAAGAATGAAGTTTCCATTCTTTGTTAGCCAAGTTAACATATTTGGTTGAGTGACGTCTTTCAACATGCATAGTGTGTTGATATTGTTTAAAATTGTATGTGTGAGAGTGGAAAGCTTTTTTCAAGTGGGTTAGTTTTAGTGAGCAGTGAATGTGGAGCTCAAATAAAGAGGAAATATGAAATTCTGCCTTGTGAGACTCTCAAGGAAGAAAATAATTTTTTGTACAAAAAAATGTTTTTAGTATGTAGTTGTCAGCCTTGACATCTATGAAAAGAAATAAAAAACTCTCTTTCTTTTTCTCCATCACACGCACACACACACACACACAAACACACACTAGTAAAATCTTTCAACATTGGCCTTAAAAGTTAAGAACATTTTTGCTTCTCCTGTAAACTTTTCATTTTGGAAGGGTTTTTCTTTTAATATTTATATATATATATATATATTTTTTTTTGCAAAAGCAATGATATGTAAGCACTTATATGTGACAATAGCATTTCACAATAATGTGTTCCATATGTGTTGTCTGCAGTGAGGAAGAACAAGATGATGCCATTATTTCTGCTCAAGGAGATGCTCTTATACTGAACAAAAACAGAAAAGGCCGCTAACTAACAGCAGGAAGGTCACTTCTAGCCACTTAACTTCTCTCTGTGGTAGATACACAAACCCACACTAACTACCCCCAACACTATAAAACAAACTTAACACATGCATACATCTTAAACCAGCAACGACGACAACATAAACAATAACAGCAACAACAAATGTCCTTTTAATGGATGGAAGGCGGCACAGAAACATGGGAGCAGGTGGCAGATTCCACAGTATTAAATGTTTATCATTGCTGTCATGACAAAACCTCGTAACTCCAAAAAGGTACATTTATAGGAGGAGAAAATCACTGGGACTTTCAAATAATGTCAAAAAATTGAAAACATACAAAAATAGAGATACAAGATTTTGTTCTCACAGCAATAATATAAGTATCTATGTATAATGATAATACATTCTATATTTTTATTTTGTGTATATAAGTACATATATATATAGATATAGTATGTTCTATATGTATTATGCATATGTGAGTACCTATATCTATTATGTGTTTGTAAGTGCCTAAATATTGTTTGTTCTATATGTATTATGTACATGTAAGTACTTATATATTAGTATGTTCTATGTACTATGTGTATGTAAGTACCTATATATAGTATGTTCTACATGTACTTTGTGTATGTAAGCACATATATGTAATAGTAATATGCTCCACATGCAGTGTATGTATATGTATGTATCTATGCACAATAAGAATGTTTAAATTCTAGGCCCAAATCTAACTCTAATCTTGCCTGGTAATATAAAAATGTACCGTGTCTTTTGTAAAAAAGCATTGTGTTGGTCCTGTAGGCTAGCCATGTTTTTTCTCTGTGGCAGATGTTTTGGAGTTGTCACTGATAAAGCATCGTAAAAGAAGACTTTTACATTACAGACATGTTACACCTGCACTGACAGAGGGAGAGGAAGGACTCTGATTTTTTAGAAGGTCAAGGTTATGGTTACATTTAGAAAATTCTTATTAGAAATTGACACAATATAAATTGGCTATAGTTATTAATTGGCTATAGTATTATAATTATAGCATATGAAACGTTAATAAAAAGAGAAAGCAGTGATTACTCAATCCCGTCATCTAGAAATGTGTAGTATCACTTTCAGAAAAAAAATCCCCAGAATGGTTCTTTAACTTTGTAAGTTTATTTTAAAAGATTTAGCATTTTTTGACTGCTTGGACTATGATATATTGTAGTGTTCACTGCTATCAAAGGAGACATGGCTTTTGCGTGAGTCTTTTTGCTATCATTAACTCTAAACTGTCAGCACTAGACTCGTTCTCAACTACACATGAACACAGCCCGTGGGTTAGCCCTGCCTTCAAAATAAGAGTCCTTATAGAATAACCAAGCGAATAAATAATGTAGAATAATTAAACTAAAATTACTGTGTTAACAACATTTCTTGAACAGTATCTTTCATCATTAATGGTGCCTTCACAGATGTATAAGCTATTCATACTAAACCCCACCCCCTGCATTTTGAACTTTATGCTGGTAACATTCCGGATCCTTTTCTTTTCTTATTTTCATAAACAATCTTAAAGCTTGGCTCATCAGACCACAGTACATGTCACCACTGTGTCCATTACAGATTAACTCAAGCCCAGATTACATTCTTGACCCCTTATTTTATATTAAGGCTTATTATTTAGTAACTACAGGGACTTGAATGCAAGCTGGCAGAGCTATTCTAAGATTATAGAAGTGGACCTGGCATGTAAGGGGTTAACTTGCATTTGTGGATGCAGTGACAAAGTGTGTTTATTGACAATGATTTGTGAAAGCATTCCCAAACATATGGACCAGCACACCCCTTTTCAATGCAGTAACATTTGAGGGATCCAAGATCAAAGACATTCAGTTGTGGTTTTCAGCCTTGCCCTTCACACACAGAGATCTCTCCAGATTCCCTGAAGATATTATACACTATAGAGGATCAAATACCTAAAATTTTGCTATCACTCATTCAGGAACAGTGTTCTCGAAATGTTGGATTATCCTCTGATACATTTTTGGACAAAATGGTGAGCCTCAGCCCTTCCTCGCTCATAAAGGACTAGGCTTTTCCTGGATGATCCTTTTATACCCAAGCATGACTGTGTCACCTGTTTCCTACTACAGTCTTGCTAGTTTTGTCGGTCCTAATATTTGAATGGAGGTTTGTACATATTGAGCATGTGTATGACCTGATATACTGTGTGTGTTCATGCAGGTCTATGTGTGTGTGTGTGTGTGGTGATTTCTCTATCACTGTTTTTCAATTACTTATTAATTCAGTTGTAAATAGCATATCATGCTTTAGGCCAAACAGTGTTTCTTAATCAGTTAAACTGAGCCAATTTAACATCGCAATAAAAAACTCCTGCGCTGTAGCCTGAGCTCCATGCACTGCTCGGCAATACGGGGAAAATATCAACTCAATAATTTTGTATAATTCATGAAAATAACTGCTGCCATCCTGCACAGTGTCAAATGAAGGCACTCTGATTCTGCATATTAATTTGCCTCATTAATTCTCCACTAACAAGCATGCATATTAATGATGGTCTCTCAAGGCATAGAGGTTGAGACAATTTCCAAACATTTTACTGTTTCTAGGGTCACCTGTGCCTTCTGCATGTAAAAGTGTTAGTAAAGTCAGAATCCTCCAGCAGAGGCATGAAACCAAGCTTAGCTGCCTCCAGAACGGAGAGAAACTGCAGCCTAGTGGCAATTACAACAGTCTTTATGATGGAGCTGGTGATTAATAACATCATTAGCCGTAATTGCAGCGGTGGGACCAGCTGGTCATCCTGATAGGCATAAATTTAAAGTGATATCAAGTGACGATTACAATGAGGGAAGATAAAGGTAGTAATGATACACTAATCATCATGATCATTAACATTATATGGGCTGGACGAGGAGTAAATACACTGTATCTGCTAAACACATGTATGAGCAGGCCTACAGTACAGCAGGCTTTACACTAGCAAGACTATTAGCAGGCTAAAATTGCTAAGTTGGGGAAGTTGGGCGGGGTGCACTTAATTGTTTTCATACATTGTCTTGACAAAGTGCTGCTCACTTTTTAAGTTGTTTTTAACAAAATAAACATGTTTTCATGATCACATATTTGGTTAAAAGACAGAACTGGACTCTGGAGCAGTGAAAACGTATTCTGTGGAGTGATGAATTCCACGCTTCTCTATCTGGCAGTTTGATGGGCAAGTCTGGGTTTGGCGAATGCCAGGAGAACGTTACCTGCCTGACTGCGCTGTGCCAACTGTAAAGTTTGGTGGAGGAGGGATAATGCTACGGAGTTGTCCTAGGCCCCTTAGTTCCAGTGAAGGGAACACTTAATGCTTCAGCAAACCAAGACATTTTGGATGATTGTATGCTTCCAATTTTGTGGGAACAGTTTGGGGAAAGCCCTTTTATGTTCCAGCATGATTGAGCCCCAGTGCACGAAGCAAGGTCCATAAAGTCATGGCTGGGTGAATTTAGTGTGGAAGAACTTGACTGGCCCTCACAGAGCCCAGACCTCAACCGCATCAAACACCTTTGGGATGAACTAGAACAGAGATTGCGAGCCAGACCCTCTCGTCCAACATCAGTGTCTGACTTCACAAATGCTCTTCTGGATGAATGGGCAAACATCCCCCCACACACACTCCAACATCTTGTAGAAAGCTTCTCAGAAGAGTGGAAGCTGTTATAGCTGCAAAGGGAGGACCAGCTCCATTTTAATGCCTATGGATTTAAAAAGAGATTCATAAAAACTCCTGTGGGTGTAATGTGTAGGTGTCCCAGTACTTTTGGCCATAAATATATATATCTTTTATCTCAAGATATTATATATATATATATATATATATATATATATATATATATATATATATATATATATAACATGTACATATATATTATACATACAGGATAGTGTGTAATATGCACATGCATATAAATTAATACGCATATGGCATGGAACATAATATCATATCATTTATATATTTACATACATATAACGCAGATATATTTCCAAGAATATATCCTAATAAAAACACTGTGATAATGTGATAATGTGTTTATATGTTCACTGCACCTTGTCTGCTATTTCTGTCTCATAATAACACACACTTTCCTCTCCACACAGAGCTGTGTGTGTGTAACTGAGCAGAGACAAGCAAAAGGGCTGCTGCTAGCATGGAGCTTTTTAGCCAGACTTTCTATGTAAATTACGAAGTAGAGCTTTTTCCTCCAGGAAAGACTTCACTGCAGTGTGCATGTTGCTCTATGTTTCATGTAGAAAAATCCATTAACATGTATTACAATAATCCTGTGTCAGTGGGTCTGTGTGTGTGTGTTTGTGTGGGGTCAGGTTTAATTGTGCCACTAGATGTCAGTGTTTCTGCATATGCTCAGCCCTGCTTTCATTTTACACTAATTAATATACATGTAACATCGGCTCACTCATTGGCTGGGTTACTTATGTATTCAGAAGTTTTAATGGCCAAAAAGCACGCATATACGACAGGAAAAGGAAGGACAGGAAATATTCTGATTGGTTAATCACAGTCTACATCCTTGGAATGGCATCATCAGTGAATGCCAGGAACGCGTGTCAGGAAATTAATGATGTTTGTTGCTGTGAATGAGTCTTTAGGTATTTATAGCATTTCACCATTTAGATTCATTTATATCATTTACTCTCTCTCTCTCTCTCTCTCTGTCTCTCTCTCTCTCTCTCTCTTTTTCCATACATAATGTTGTTCTAGTCCACTGTATGGGTTTTGGGGGGAGGTGGGGGGTGGGCTTCTCTCTCTGGTGTTAATGTTTGACGCTAAGAGGAACACACAATGTTGCAATGATATATTCACTCTAACAAGAGAAAGAAAGAGAGATAGAGAGAGAGAGGGAGAGAGAGAGAGAAAGAGAGAGAAAAGAAAAGAAAATAGGGACCAAAAGGGAGAGAGAGAATGACTGAGAAATAATGAGATAGAGATGGAAACCAAAAAGAGAGAAATTGGCACAGGAAAGTGAGTGAGTGAGGAAGAGAAAGAGAGAGAAAGGAGTGCTAATGCAAGGTATTATGTGGTAAGTCCTCCTCCTGTTTATTTCAAGGAGTTGAGGAGGAAGAACACACACACACACACACACACACACACACACACACACAACATGAAAGAAAATACACACTCACGGCAGTTCTGAATAAACACACAGAGGAATGTTCAAGAAAATGAGCAACAGAGCAACATGGAGAAAAACAACATGGATTTTTGTACACGCTGCTACACGAGCATGCGAGCATACGTTTCACTGCGCACACTTCCAATCATTGGTTGCCAAGGCCACATCTCCATGGATGCAATTTCGTAAACAGAATAGTACCAAAGGCAGACTCAGAGAGAGAGAGAGAGAGAGAGAGAGAGAGAGAGAGAGAGAGAGAGAGAGACAACAGAGAGAATAGAGAGGTTAAACAGTTTAACCTCACAGGCTGCTCTATACTAATGATCACTTTAACATCATACACTGTATCTCCAGTGAAAGTTAGCGTGGTCGGATATGTGGTCTTTTCCCCGTAGGCTCCTCACACACACACACACACATACAGATCGATGCTCAGACCATAATCATGCTCAGCAGGCTCTCATCTCATTCATAGTTCCTATAATAAGAGATGTTCAAACTCATGTGGTCAGTTGCTCATTCCAGATTCGGCCTAAGCTGCTTCACATCAATAGGGCAACAGTTATTTCCTATGGAAGTAAACGGCCTGTAGCTGCAAATTAGCAATGAGTGACAAGACAACAAGCAGCAGATTGAGTTGAGATCTTCTCAAATTTATGCAAATGAATTATGATGCATTAATAAGCCAACCTAAGGCCAGTTTTATAACTTATAATCTTGTACTATAGGTCATATAAGTCATATAAGTATAATATAAAAATATTAGCCATCTTGCTTAGTAGCACAATGCTAGTTGTGCTGACATGCAGGGACGCGGGAAGGTGCTTTAAGTTGCTGAAATTTTAAGCAGCGTTTATGTGACATGACCGATGACATCATGTAATATGTTTTCATTTTTTCATTGGACAAACGGAGCGTGTCATATAGAGCTATATCAAGGCGAAAGAGGATGATGTGTACATGTAACTGACACACCAAACCACTGACGCACATCATCTCTGCTCTATAGTTCTGGACAAATTTTATGCAAATGTGCTGAAAAGTGACCAATCAGATTGTGGATATGTGGCACAGTAACCAATTGTGTCACATCCACAGACACATGGTAGTTTACTAATTTAATGTTAACTAATATAATCTAATTTGATGGCAAAGATATACTGAACAAAAGGAAATTTTATTAGACTTTTGCTACTCATCAAAAAAGTGTAAAAAACAAAACAAATGGAAAAAGTGAAAGTGCAGACTTGAACAAAATGGAATAAATATTAAACAAGTGACCATTACAAATGTATATAATTCTGTAGTAGATATGTACATAATTCTGTAATGTAAAACAAATGTATAGTAAAATGACAGTAATAACTCCAGGCTTCTAATTGTTAATGGCTAATGTAGTTAAAAATCCATCACTCTAAATCAAAGCTTCAATAATTAATCCCCCGTTAATTAATAATTAACCCATTTGGATTCATCAAACCCACTGCGAGTCTTTTTCCTCTGCCCCACTTAGAGACTGTGAGTGATAGAGGTCAAAGGTCAGAGGTCGATCAGCGGGATGGCAGCAGGTCAATGATCATTCGATGTGAGAGTCGTGGGTTTTGTCGGCTCCCTCCTGACTTGCGCCCCGTTCCGCTCCCATGCGGATTTAACGGATTTACCTTCCCGCAGGCTTCCATGGCCAGGTCAAGCACAGCAGATCGATGGTGTGCCATGGTGGGTAGGTGTGTGTGTGTGCCTGTGTGTGTGTGTTTGTCAGTGTGCGGGAGTCTGGGTGAGGGAGGTCGGACAGCGTCCATAAGCCTCGGCCCTCAGATGACCCAGAATCCACTGGGAACCAGGACTAGCCTCAGGCAAGAGGAGTTAACCCACATATCCTCTCCAAGAGCGCTCCTCTGTGCTGCAGAGGGAAGTGTGAGACTGACTTCATGGTGAAACTTAGCTGCTTGGAACTCAGATGTTGGTGACACTTTATTTTGAGTGGATCTTTTTTATATGAATAAATACTCAACAGACTCTAACATCAACAACATCAATGATGTGGCAGCAGTGAAAACATTCAGTAGATCATCAGGAGACTTTTAATTAACTGTGTAAACAAAATTTGTTCATAATCTGCTGAATTCAGTTGTTCTTCACATTATTTTGAGTGTCCAAGTTCAGATCTGTAGTTGTTTAACCTGAGAGGGTATGAACATGTAACAGGTTTAATACAGACCATCAACATCCTCAACAAGCTGTTATAGACACACTGCTGACACAATTCTGTACCTGGAGGTTCACTGGATTAGGCTTTGGGTAAGGTTAGGATTAGGGCCAGGGTGGAGGTTTTGGGGAAGGTTGGGTTTTGGGTATGGTTGGGTAAGGTTAGATTTTTGTAAGGTTTGGTTTTGGGTAAGGTTGGGTAAGGTTAGGTTTTGGGTTAGGTTGATTGAGATGGAGCTTTGGATAAGGTTGGGTTTTGGGTAAGGTTGGGTAAGATGGGCTTTGGGTAAGGTTGGGTAAGGTTTGGTTTTGGGTAAGGTTGGATAAGTTTGGGTAAGGTTGGGTTTTGGGTACGAATGGATATGGTTGGGTTTTGAGTAAGGTTAGGTTTTGAGTAAGGTTGGGTAAGGTTGGGATTTGAGTAAGGTTGGGTTTTGGTAAGGTTGGATAAGCTTGGATTTTGCATAAGGTTGGTTAAGATGGGGTTTTGGGTAAGGTTGGGTAAGATGGGGTTTTGGGTAAGGTTGGGTTTTGGGTAAGGTTGGGTAAGATGGGGTTTTGGGTAAGCTTGGGTTTTGGGTAAGGTTGGGTAAGGTTAGGTTTTGGGTAAGGTTGGGTAAGATGGGGTTTTGGGTAAGATTGGGTAAGGTTTGGTTTTGGGTAAAGTTGGGTAAGGTTGGATTTTGGGTAAGGTCGGTTAAGATGGGGTTTTGGGTAAGGTTGGGTAAGGTTAGGTTTTGGGTAAGGTGGGGTAAGGTTTGGTTTTGGGTAAAGTTGGGTAAGGTTAGTTTTTGGGTAAAGTTGGTTAAGATGGGGTTTTGGGTAAGGTTTGGTTTTGGGTAAGGTTGGGTAAGGTTTGGTTTTGGGTAAGGTTGGCTAAGGTTTGATTTGGGTAAGGTTTGGTAAGGTTTGATTTGGGTAAGGTTGGGTAAGATTAGGTTTTGAATAAGATTGGTTAAGATGGGGTTTTGGGTAAGGTTAGGTTTTGGGTAAGATTGGGTAAGGTTTGGTTTTGGGTAAGGTTGGGCAAGGTTAGGTTTTGGTTAGGTTGGGTAAGGTTTGGTTTTGGGTAAGGTTGGTTAAGGTTTGATTTGGTAAGGTTGGGTGAGGTTAGGTTTTAGGTAAGGTTGGGTGAGGTTAGGTTTTGGGTAAGGTTGGTTAAGGTTTGGTTTTGGGTACGGTTGGGCAAGGTTAGGTTTTGGGTAAGGTTGGGTAAGGTTAGGTTTTGGGTAAGGTTGGGTAAGGTTAGGTTTTGGGTAAGGTTAGGTTTTGGGTAAGGTTGGGTAAGGTTAGGTTTTGGGTAAGATTGGGTAAGGTTAGGTTTTGGGTAAGGTTGGGCAAGGTTAGGTTTTGGGTAAGGTTGGGTGAGATTAGGTTTTGGGTAAGGTTGGGTAAGGTTAGGTTTTGGCTAAGGTTGGGTAAGGTTAGGTTTTGGGTAAGGTTAGGTTTTGGGTAAGGTTGGGTAAGGTTAGGGTAAGGTTAGGTTTTGGGTAAGGTTGGGTGAGGTTAGGTTTTGGGTAAGGTTGGTTAAGGTTTGATTTGGGTAAGGTTGGGTGAGATTAGGTTTTGAATAAGATTGGTTAAGATGGGGTTTTGGGTAAGGTTAGGTTTTGGGTAAGATTGGGTAAGGTTTGGTTTTGGGTAAGGTTGGTTAAGGTTTGATTTGGGTAAGTTTGGGTAAGGTTAGGTTTTGGGTAAGGTTGGTTAAGGTTTGATTTGGGTAAGGTTGGGTGAGATTAGGTTTTGAATAAGATTGGTTAAGATGGGGTTTTGGGTAAGGTTAGGTTTTGGGTAAGATTGGGTAAGGTTTGGTTTTGGGTAAGGTTGGTTAAGGTTTGATTTGGGTAAGGTTGGGCAAGGTTAGGTTTTGGGTAAGGTTGGGTAAGGTTTGGTTTTGGGTAAGGTTGGTTAAGGTTTGATTTGGGTAAGGTTGGGTAAGGTTAGGTTTTGGGTAAGGTTGGGTAAGGTTAGGTTTTGGGTAAGATTGGGTAAGGTTAGGTTTTGGGTAAGATTGGGTAAGGTTAGTTTTTGGGTAAGGTTGGGTAAGATGGGGTTTTGGGTAAGGATGGGTGAGGTTGGGTTTTGGGTAAGGTTGGATTTTGGGTAAGGATGGATAAGGTTAGGTTTCGGGTAAGGTTGGGTTTTGGGTACAATTGGGTAAGGTGAGGTTTTGGGTAAGGTTGGGTAAGATGGGGTTTTGGGTAAGGATGGGTGAGGTTGGGTTTTGAGTAAGGTTGGGTTTTGGGTAAGGCTGGGTAAGTTTAGGTTTCGGGTAAGGTTGTGTTTTGGGTAAGGTTGGGTGAGGTTAGGTTTTGGGAAAGGTTGTGTTTTGGGTAAGGTTGGGTTTTGGGTAAGGCTAGGTAAGGTTCGGTGTTGGGTAAGGTTGGGTAAGTTTAGGTTTTGGGTAAGATTGGGTAAAATTAGGTTTTGGGTAAGGTTGGGTAAGGTTAGGTTTTGGTTAAGGTTGGTAAGTTTAGATTTTGGGAAAGATTGGGTAAGATGGGTTTTTTGATAAGGTTGGGTAAGGTTAGGTTTTGGGTAAGGTTGGTTAAGGTTAGGTTTTAGGTAAGGTTAGTTTTTGGTAAGGTTGGGTAAGGTTAGGTTTTGGATAAGGTTGGTTAAGGTTGGGTTTTGGGTAAGGCTGGGCAAGGTTAAGTTTTGCTTAATGGAAGCAACATATTAGGTCTACTTTATGTAACATATAACATTTTGCCTTCTTAATGTAAGGAATGTATTGCTATATCTACTACATACTGCTTGTATACTACTTGTGCCCAAGAATATTCCCGACCATTTCAGGAAGATATAACCACTGATGTAAGCACCTGGATTATCTAAATAGCTTATTTTATCCTGGTTTTATTAATCCATAGAAAGGCTGAAGCAAATTTAGGCCTTTATGGGAGAGTGTCTGCATTATACCTTATATTTCAAAAAATAAAATTCAGAATGTGACCAACTTTAGACTGACTGTGAGTAAACACATGCTTTGTGTCCTAAAGAAAAGGTAACACCAATATCTTTGTCCACTGTCTAAATACAGGCCCTAAACCTGTGTGTGCCATCAGCGGAAATTTACTTAAAATTTGTATATCAAAACTGTAATGCATACTTTTGTGCCATTAATATAATGATTCCAAAGACCAACACATGTCATTATTTTATATAAGACATGTTTTTTTGGATTTTACCCTTCGACTAAACTGTGCTTAGCAAGCTACAATCCAGCACATTTTGGAAGAATTTGTCAAAACTGTATGGAAAAAGTCTGAGATATTCATAATAACAGGGTTAATGGCGAGGGGTAACCTGCTGGACTGGACTGCTTCTGTGGCCGAGGGCCCAAACACAGCTCTGCACATCTTTCTTTTCTTCCCCCACGTAGCTTCATGTCTACGATCGACACTATCACAGCAGTCTGAGGAGACAAGCCTGCAGACGTGACTGATGTCGTTGTAACGATGAGAAAATTACAACCCCAGTCTGCAATCGTTTATTCTGGCATCCTCTAAACATACATTAACTTCTCTCCATGGCGCATGGCGCGACTCAACACATCGAGCAGTGTGTGGGTGTGCGAGCCATTACACACAGCAGGTTCATTTCTTCTCCTGCTCCGTTTACTCGCGTCGAACTCCACCAAGCTCCAGCGCTCACCATGGCCTCCTGGTGGATCATAGTTACGATGTTTTTAAAAACTGTTACATTGACGCTGAGGGCGTCCTTGAGTTTGGAGAGAATCTTCATATGTTTGAAAGACCGTGTGGAGGACTCAAGGTTACCTGTGGCACGCACGCACTCGTTCTTAATGAGGCGAAAATATTTCGTTGATTTGCGCTAACAATGACAGACCTACCTAGCGTGACCCCGTTTGAACTTTTGTGCGGTTTGCTCTGAAATAAACTCGATGCCCTTGAATCCCTGCTTGTTGAAAATGTTAAAAGACGCTGTCAGATCAATACGAAGCGAAAGCTAAAATGTCTGAAAGGTGCCCGAGGTGCCTCGCAGCGAAGGCTGCAGCAAACTGGCTACTGAAGGGAAGATTTCTAAACGCTTCTCCAGCGCCTGGGCAGAGTTGTGCAGAGACCCGAGGCTGGTTTGTTCGCTGAGGAACGACTGAGAAGCACTTCACAAGAACATTGACATTTGTACATGTTTTAAACTGCCTATTCGCAGCTTTCAGTGTTTAAGCTATTGAGGCCCAGGCAGTGACTCATCTTAATGATCTGCTGAGAAAGTTCGGCTGCTCTCACAGCTCCAATAATGCCACTCAGTGCATGTCTCCATAGGGCCTTTAGCTCACTGCACTCTTCCTGGGTTTTTGAGTCTTAATGTGGACATTTCTTTTAACATCATCAGGAACCACCAGAGGCAGGGGACCAAAATGTTTAAGAGATTTTTAAATTTACGTGTTATCTCTCCTTCTGGGCTGGAAAGAAGAGCCTCATGTAAAATAATGCATCGGTTTGAGTGGAAATTACTGGAGAATGAAGACCAAACCAGGCTTTCTTACAGTGAGCACAAAATTAAATCTTTCTTTTTTTTCATTTTGTTGTTTGTTTCCATTTAAAAAGTCAAATTTGATGTTGAATGGGCCAACAGAAAGTATTTAATACATATAATATAATATAATATATATATATATATATATATATATATATATATATATATATATATATATATATGCATAGACAGCTAACTGTTCTATCTCACACCCATAGGAACATCAAATCCTAGTTTTGCAAAACTGCAGGAAATATAGAACCTGACATTTAATTAATTTCACATCTCTATAATAATGCTTTTCCTCTATGATGAATTTCTGCCAGTGCCCCTATGTGAATCAAGTATCACAAACACTTTTGGCTGTTCTAGATTACACACAGGTTTTGTAAGAAATTGCCTTTTTAGTTTGAAACGTGTAACAGACATTAACATACATTTATTCTGTGGCAGTTTTGCCAAGACTCTTTCAGTAAAAGCTTGTATTCATAGTCACCGATGTATCTAAAACTTCCAGAAGGCCTAGAGTGATGTTTTTCTACAAACAACTGTTCTAACCCACTGGAAGTCAAAACAAATTTTGTATTTTTTTTAAGTTGTACATATATATATATATATATATATATATATATATATATATATATATATGACAGCTCTTTCTTGTGGTTCTGTTACTGTTATGTTTATAAAATGGACACAAAAATGGACAAAATCCAGGCTTCATAGTCATTAGTACTACAACTTTTAGCTATATGATGTACAACCCCATTTACAAAAAAATTGGGATGCTGTGAACAATGTAAATAAAAACAAAATGCAATGATGTGCAAATCATTTAAACCCTATATTATACTGAAAATGATTCAAAGACAACATATCAAATGTTAAAACTGAGAAATTTTATAATTTTTTGAAAAATGTTTGCCTATTTTGAATTTGATGCCAGCAATACGTTCCAAAAAAGTTGGGACGGGGGCAACAAAAGGCTGGTAAAAGTGTGTAATGCTTAAAAAAACACTTTGTGGTTGATTGGCAACAGGTCACTAACATGATTGGGTCTTTCAGAAGTAAAGATGAGGAGGGGTTCACCACTCTGTGAAAGACTGCACGATCAAATAGTGCAACAACTCAAGAATAATGTTTCTCAATGTAAAATAGCAATGAACTTTTGCTTTTCATCAGCTATGGTACATAATAACATTAAAAGATTCAGAGAATCTGAAGTAATCTCTGTGTGCAAGGAACAAGGCCAAAAAACAGTATTGGCTGGCCTCTTTGGGCCCTCAGTCAGCACTGCATTAAAAACAGATTCTGTAGTGGAAATCACTGCATGGGCTCAGAAAAACTTCTGAAAAACACTCTGTGAAAACAGTTCAGCGCTGCATCCACAAATGCTAATTAAAACTCTTAAACACAAAGAAGAAACTGTATATAAACAACATCCAGGAATGCTGCCACCTTCTCTGGGCCTGAGCTCATTTAAAATGGACTGAGGTGAAGTTGAAAAGTGTTCTGTGGTCTGACAAATCAACATCTGAAATTCTTTTTGGAAATATGGACACCGTGTCTTCCGGGCTAAAGACCACTCAGCTTGTTATCAGTGCACAGTTCAAAAGCCAGTATTCATGATGGTATAGGGGTGCATTAGTGCACATGGTATGGGCGACTGGCACATCTGTGAGGGCACCATTAATGCTAAATGATATATACATGTTTTGGCAACATATGCTGCCATTCAGACGACATCTTTTTCAGGGAAGGCCTTGCTAATTTCAGCAAGACAATGCCAAACCACATTCTGCATACAACAGTGTTGCTCCATATTAAAAGAGTCCAGGCTCTAAACTGGCCTGCCTGCAGTCTAGACCTGTCACTACTGATAACATTTGGCACATTATAAAATGAAAAATACAACAAAGGAGACCCAAACTGATGAGCAGCTGAGAACCTATGTTCAAAACTACTGTCTCCTCAGTTCCCAAACACTTACAGAGTGTTGTTAAAAGAAGAGGTGATGAAACACAGTGGTAAACATGCCCCCGTCCCAACTTTTTTGGAACGTGTTGTTGGTATCAACATTTGATATGTTGTCTTTATACTATTTTCAATGAAATATAGGGTTTAAATGATTTGCACATCATTAAATTTTGTTTTTTATATACATATTGCACAGTGTCACAACTTTTTTGGAAATGTGGTTGCACTTTTACAACAGATCATTAGTCACACAGAGGAGTTACACTGTGAGAGAGACGGAGAGAGAGAGAGAGAGAGAGAGAGAGAGAGAGAGAGAGAAAGAGAGAGAGAGAGAGAGAGAGAGAGAGAGACCCAGTTGCTCAGAGAACACAGGGAAAGTGGAACTGAAGGGACGGTAAAGTGGACCATCTCCGGTCTGGTCCGACTTCTGCGTCCACACCATCGATCCGCACCACCCGTTCTGACAGTCAGCCCACACACACACACTAGCCTGTACAGTCTTTCTGCTTTCTCATTTATTTAGTCAGAATTTTTGGCACACAGGATAAAGCTCCCTCGAGAGGAAACATCTCATTTTCTAGGAGGGCTGCTGCTTCTCTGCCGCGTCCCTTACCTGCCACTCCGTTACCGCTGGAAACGAGTTCTGAGCCCCTGGAGTCCGACGTTTTGGTAACATGCACAGGGAAGGTTTAATTTCATATGATTTGTATTCATGAAAACAATATCTCATTCACTCGATTGTTTTTCTCTGGGAAAGAATACAAGATGAGCTTTCAGCTCTCTCAGAAAGTAACAGCATATAAAAGATACTGCGCACAGATAAAAATCTCCTGAGGGGTGCACAGGGTTAACCCGTGAATTTGGGTTCATGTTGATAAAAGGGATTTTTTTTTTCAACATTTCTTCATAATAAAATGGTTAAGATGTAAACAAACTCATTCAGAGTGGTCTGATGTGAGTCAGTTTTGTTCACAAAGATGATGAAGTGTTTATTGCATCTAAACACTCCCTCACAGAAAGACTTTATATGAAATAATTCAATTCACTTCAAATTTATTTGTATAGTGCTTTTCACATCTGGCATCAAAAAGCAGAAATCTGGGTCCAAGCCAGAAGAAGAAACCTTGAGAGGAAGCAAAACTCATCTTTCTCTGATCTACACCAGATAAAAACAGCAAAACAATAACACAGCAAGAGCAATGTGAATATAGACTGAAGAACTGACCAATGAATATATAGCAGTGAAAAATAAATAAAGAAAAGAAATGACTCTGTCATTGGACAGACATATTTAGATTAACCAATGGTAACCAATTATTAGAAGGCAATCACAATGGGAGGTCCAGACTACTGTTAAGTCTATCATGTTAGTATTAATATGTAAAGACCTCAATGTAGTGTGAGGCAGATAAACAGTGCTTAGGGTTGAATAATTCTGGTTGCAGTTCATGCAGGAACCAACCCCATATGGAAAAATTGTATGGACATATATTTTTATATATTTGAAATGCATGTCAAACACATTGCAGTCCATGCTGAAATACAGTGGTGTGAAAAAGTGTTTGCTGCCTTCCTAATTTCTTATTCTTTTGCATGTTTGTCACACTTAAATGTTTCAGATCACCAAACAAATTTAAATATTAGACAAAGATAACACAAGTTAATACAAAATGCAGTTTATAAATGAAGGTCTTTATTATTAAGGGCAAAAAAGAAATCCAAACCTACAGGGCCCTGTGTGAAAAACTGGTTTATCACATCTTTGGAAAGCTGAGTTCAATTTCCCTAGCCACACTCAGGCCTGATTACTGCCACACCTGTTCTCAATCAAGAAATCACTTAAATACAACCTCCCTGACAAAGTGAAGTAGACCAAAAGATCCTCAGAAACTAGACATCATTCTGCGATCTAAAGAAATTCAGGAACAAATGAGAAACAAAGTAATTGAGATCTATCAGTCTGGAAAAGGTTATAAAACCATTTCTAAAGTTTTGGGACTCCAGCGAACCACAGTGAGAGCCATTATCCACAAATGGCGAAAACATGGAACAGTGGTGAACCTTCCCAGGAGTGGCCAGCCGACCAAAATTACCCCAAGAGCGCAGCAACGACTCATCCAAGAGGTCACAAAAGACCCCATAACAACATCCAAAGAACTGCGGGGCTCACTTGCCTGAGTTAAGGTCAGTGTTCATGACTCCACCATAAGAAAGAGACTGGGCAAAAATGGCCTGCATGGCAGAGTTCCAAGACAAAAACAACTGCTGAGCAAAAAGAACATAAAGGCTCATCTCAGTTTTGCCAGAAAACATCTTGATGATCCCCAAGACTTTTGGGAGAATACTCTGTGGACTGACGAGACAAAAGTTGAATTTTTTGGAAGGAGTATGTCTCATTACATCTGGTGTAGAAGTAACACAGCATTTCAGAAAGGAACATCATACCAACAGTAAAATATGGTGGTAGTGTGATGGTCTGGGTCTGTTTTGCTGCTTCAGGACCTGGAAGACTTGCTGTGGTAAATGGAACCATGAATTCTGCTGTCTACCAAAAAATCCTGAAGAAGAATGTCCGGCCATCTGTTCGTGACCTCAAGCTGAAGCGCATTTGGGTTCTGCAGCAGGACAATGATCCAAAACACACCAGCAAGTCCACCTCTGAATGGCCTAAGAAAAACAAAATTAAGACTTTGGAGTGGCCCAGTCAAAGTCCTGACCTGAATCCGATTGAGATGCTGTGGCATGACCTTAAAAAGGCGGTTCATGCTCGGAAACCCTCCAATGTGGCTGAATTACAACAATTCTTCAAAGATGAGTGGGCTGAAATTCCTCCACAGCGCTGCAAAAGACTCAATGCCAGTTATCGCAAATGCTTGATTGCAGTTGTTGCTGCTATGGGTGGCCCAACCAGTTATTAGGTTTAGGGGGCAATCACTTTTTCACACAGGGCCCTGTAGGTTTGGATTTCTTTTCCCCTTAATAATAAAGACCTTCATTTATAAACTGCATTTTGTGTTTACTTGTGTTATCTTTGTCTAATATTCAAATTTGTTTAGTGATCTGAAACATTTAAGTGTGACAAACATGCAAAAGAATAAGAAATCAGGAAGGGGGCAAACACTTTTTCACACCACTGTACATTCCAAACACTAAAATGTATTTCAGTATATATTGCTATATTAACCAAATATTTTTAAAAATACAGTTATTTAAAATGTATGGTTAAATATTACACACTGAAATGTACCATACAAAAATAAATATATGCAAATATATTTATCAAATTCAAAATGTATGAAAATAGCCAAAATCCTGTCTAAAGCACTTTACTGTTTGATACCTTTTGAAATTATTTTGTATTCCAGTATCTTCATTTTAAATGTTAGCAAATGTACCTTTAACATGGCAAAAGCAAGCACTGTAGGTATTGATACTTTGTGGAAATTCAGTTATAATTTGATTTCTTGTTTATTTGAAATACATTGTGTATGAGTGTCTTACTGCATATGTACACGGTTAATGTAAAATATAATGCAGATCACAGAAGTCAGTACTGTTTAGTTACATATTTAAACTTTTTTAAAACTATGTATAACTGAAGAATATATTAACAATACAAATAAGTGCACTTTAAAATATATTTAACAATACTTAACTTTTTGGCCATTTTTATACATTGCAAAAATGTATTTGATTAATACATTCCTAATATATATTTTTTTCTATATGGGTCATGCAGATGAGGCTTTCTGGCACAGCAGGAGGGTGAATGGGACATGCAAGTGGCTCCATGGTGGTCACATAGTAATGAAATGACAGTATTTGTGCTGTAGATGTTGTGACCCCTGGTTCCTATCACCACCACTGTAAAGAAATCAGATTCAGTTTCTCAACAATGAACCATTTTACATCAACTCTGAATGACTTTTTCTCAATTATTGAGTAATGCACAATAAAATATTATCTTGTTAACATCAATAAAACACCTTGACGTTGACAATATCATTTCGCTGATTCCCGCTAGCAGTAGCAGGCCTATCCTACCACAGCCCTGTTTGAACTTTTTGCATGGTTTGCTTTGAAGTAAATTCGACGCCCTTGAGTCTCTGCTTGTTGGAAATGTTAAAAGACACTGCTGGATCAATACCGAGCGAAAACGAAAATGTCTCGAAGGTGACCGAGGTGCGGTGGAAACATGCGTAAGGCAGCCACTGAAGGGAAGACTTTCTAAATGTTTCTCCACGTCTGGCCTGAGTTGTGGCTGGTTCTGTTTGCCAAGGAACGTCATAAGAACACTGACATTTGTTCTTAAACCACCTATTTGGTTGGAGAAACACCCATGGGTTAAAACACAGAACTTAATGTGTTGTATGGCTGGGATCAAATGCAATTTGCACCATATGCTCAGAGTGCAGGACCAATACAAAAGGCGCTGGTCTCCAGAGGAAAGATTGGACAGCAGTGTTCTATTGCTTTCCTTCATGCAGTGACTCAGATGGGGGTCTATATCATCGCTCGGTGAAGTCGAGTGATTTGCGTTCTTGTCACAGCCCGGCGACAGTGCAGTGCTGGTGGACTGAAAAAATGTGACAGGAGTTTTCATATGTCTCTGAGAAAGCACAGATGCTGCCTATCAAAAGTTTGGAGACACTCTGCCTTCTTTTGAAATTCTCTACAGCGGAGGAGAGGTGGATGCATGTTGGTAGTTTCTAGGCTCATCTCAATATGAAAATGTTCTTGGATGATATGAAATAGATTTTAGAGGGCTAAAAAAGATAATAATTTATACAGTTTATACATACATACAGTACTGCCTGAATGAGCCCTTTAGCATTATGTGGATTTCTACATAAATGTGACCTAAATGTGATCAGATCTTTTTTTCAGGCAATAGAAATAAAACAAGTAACACAAACAATTATATATTTTTTTCATCCAATAATTGAACAAAGTGATCCAATGATATATTTTGGTTGGCAAATGTGAACCTCTAGGATAATCAGATTGGTATAGGTGATTGGGTTCTGGAGGTTCTATCTATTGTATCACAATCAAGTGTGCTCATCAGGCTGGAAGATGTTCCAAAACTATGTGAGTTTGAACTTCACCAGTCCTCTTTAGAAGAGGTCATCCAACAAAAATGACTTCAAGAGTAAGGCATGTAATATTCTGGTAGATCATAAAGATCCCCAGGGTAACATCTAATGACGGTGTTGATGGGTCCACCGTCAGTCAAACAATGAACAAGAATAGCACATATGGAATGATAACATGAAGAAATCCACAACCATCCCGGAAGAACATTTCTCCCTGTTTAAAAAAGACCACCTGGATGAGCCAGAAAACTACAGAAATAATGTTGTGTGGATGGAAAAGGCAAGGAGAGATGTTATGGCTTAAATTAGAAATGTTATGACTGGCAAAATCTGGACACTGCATTCCAACAAAAGAGCCTCATTCCAACTTTGAAACATGACAGTTGCAGTATCACAGTTTGGGGCTGCTGCTGTTTGACCAGAACAGCTTGCCATCATTTGATGGAGCTATGAATTCTGGATTGTATCCAGAAGTTCTACAGGAGAATATTATAGTGTCCATCCATCACTAATCAAAGCACTCTGAATATCAAAGCACTCTGGACATCAAAGCACTCTGAATATTAACCAGTTAATTATGCAGAGAATTTTTTTTTAAATGCTGGAATTTTCCTTTTCCTACCAATGAGAAATTCTGACTGACATTATGGTGTTTTTTGTGTTGTTTTTGTTCAGATTTATCATTTCAACTTGCTGAGCTATTTTTAAAAATGGGCTTATTCAAATGGAGTTCCCCTGTGGCACAACCACCTAAGGCAGTCTTCAGTCCTGGACCTTAAATCCAGTTTCTGGTCCTGGATTTCATAACCATTGGCAGGTAAAGGGAAATTCCAGCAATTAATCTACATAATTAAATGGTTAATATTCAGAGTGATTTGATGTGAAATGCTCCATTCTAGAGAAACCTACCGAGTCAGAACAGTGCACAGCAGGAGTGATTAGGAACCAGACGTCTGAGGAGTTTAATGCCACTAAGAGTGTAAAGTCTCTCTCACATAAAGTGTATTTTTAATTAATTAAATCTGAGATGGGTAAGTACATGCAGGGTGTTATTATGCAGAATAGTCTGCAAAGATTTTACCATCATCAACATGTATATATGAAAACTCATGTGTGGAAGACATGTGTAGGTTCGCTGGTGGTTTTGGACAGTAAATAAAGTGGATGTATTTGTGTTGTAGACTTAGCAGCCCCTGGTTCCTATCACCACCACTGTAAAGAAATCAAAGTCTCTACAATAACCCATTTCACATTAGATTTTGTTTACATCTTAACCACTGAAGTGTGGGGAAAATTTTAAAAATTGGTGGAATTCCCCTCCAACTAAGCTGTTGACCTCATAGTCACCTCAACCCTGTCCCATTTGCAGCTTGCAGCCCTCATTTGTGCTTGCCAGCGAGGCCGTAGGTTGTCACATTTTTAATTAGCGAATTCATGGGGCACTCATAAGTGCCCTCTGTGCAGCTTTACTGTGGCCTTTGTGATTCAGCAGTGGCCTCTTACCCAAAATTCTCTGAGATAGGACCTATGGCTAGGACCAATCAGAGTGTAGTTTTGTTTTTATAGGTGTCTGATGGTGGAGAATCATTCAGATGTGAGTTAATAGCATTTGTTTATTTTGTTTTCTCTATTATGCATCATAGATAATGCAAGTTTACTGTAGATAAGCAAATTAGCTCATTAAAAATATATAAATGTATATAACTGATAATGTAACTCCACAAGGTACTGCACATGTATAGCCTGCACAATGCACATGTCTGTCCTAAATGCATGCTTTTAAACCTACTCCCCCTTCAAGGTCTCTTGCCCTCTACATTTGCACATTGTTGGTGTCATTGGTGTTGAGGGCTGCAGGGCTTAGGGTACATATTGGGACAGATTCCTTTTGTCATATTTTCCAGTCACTACAAATCTAGGACTAACTGGATTCACAATCTGGGTTTGAAGAACTCTGACCTTATCAACGATTGCAATATATATATATATATATATATATATATATATATATATATATATATATATATATATATATATATATGAACAGTCTGTTCACTTGTGTCAATATTGATTATAAGGAGGAGCTACAAACTAAACACAGGTGACAGAGATGACAAGCAGGCAGAAAGATGGCAAGGAGACCAGAAATTGGTGGAGCTTAGCCAGGGATACTGTGACCTTATGAGCTTTATATTCATTGAATTGTCTTCCTTTGTTAAAAGCACATACTTCTTTTGGGCTAAAGGTCCGCTGACCCTCTGAGTCTAAAGGCATTTTCTGGATTTGTTCATATCTTCTTAATTTCTCCTTTAAAGGCTCTTCATATAACATGATACTCATATGCTTCATATCAAAATGCTCTGTTATCTTCATCACTACTTTCCAAAAGCGCTGCAGCAACTTCAGCAGCTATAAACTCTCTGCATGCTATTTCACGTGTGTCTCCGATGTGGACTGAATGAAGGGGTTCTGGCGTGATGGGTCAGTGATTTCCTGAGTGTCCATTGGTCAGTTTCACACAGAATGTAGTTGGACACACAAATCCACCAGTTCCACACAGTGAGAGTCAGATGACGTGTATCTCAGCCCCTCTTCATAACCTCATAACTCTGGATGTGAGTCACGTACGATCTCATGATAAGATGGAATGGAAAGGGCAACTCTATAGATTCAGGAAATGTTTAAACTGTATTTCTGTGGTGGATTATCGCAAAGATACAGAAACAGATATTGAGACAGAGAATTTGACTGCTAAAAGTCAGTCAGACTTGAACTAGGTGAGGAAAGATGTATCTGCATGCTGTTATGATGAGCTACCTTGTTTAAAGCAGCTACCATAGCCAAAATGTGGCCTACAATTTGACTTTGGAGTGGTCTTAGAAGTTAGAAGTTATTGCAAGCCAAAAAACAAAAAATGCCCATTTGTATTAAAAATATTCAATATGGAAAGCAGGACGTCCTCAAATTTTTGGTAGGCCTCACCTTTACCTGAGTGGTGGCACCAAAGTGCTGCAGGGGAAGCACTCAGAGAAACTAAAAGCTATTTGAAAAGATATTCTAATTTTTTTTCCAAAAGTCAGAACGCATTTTAAATAACATTCTTCCAATTGCTTTATTGCCACAACAATGCCAGGCTAAATGCCATCTATGAGTGATTATGCAATGAATTAGTTAATTGCATGTAGATGGTTCCAATGACTCCAGTGTTTCTCCCGTGGCCTTTCACAATGCACTGTGTGCTGCTGTGACTGACAAAATGACTTTGATGTCACCCATTATTTCCTACACAGAGACGCCCACGAGGGTGACACAGCACTGGCCCACCATGACTAAGCGCTTTGTTAGTCACACACTCCCCCCCCTCAACACACAGCCTTTGTACTAAACTTTGTTAAACAATGTGTACCAGCAATTATTTACTCTCAGCTGATTACAGATGGCACTGCTGTGCATTATTGACAGTGTATAAAAAGCTGAAATAATCACAAAAAAAGGCTTTTGTCTTCAGTTTAGAAAAGTAACGATGTGGGTCATTTATGTAAGGCTGGAAGTGTTTTTGTTTTTCATTATGGTACATCATGTTCTCAAACCTGGGTCAAAGTGACCTGGTCCAAACCTTCTCAGGGCGTTTGTTGCTCCCATGTAATTTCATGCAATCATGGTGGATTTTTGGTGTATTTACAGTAATTTTGATGATTTGTTGTTGTTGACTTTGATTTTCATTTGGCATGAGTTTGATTTCTTCATAATTTTCAGAATGGATGAAGCTGTGAGCATCACTGTCATTGATAAGGTGAAAATTATTACTAAATTGTCATTATTTATACATATCCTGCCACTACTGTAATATTGGATCAAGTTTTAGGTCATATTTATGCAGAAATACAGAAAATTATAAAGGGTTCACAAACTGTCAAGCACCACTGTATATGTGTAAACATCTATTTACACATTTGATGTGCATTATTATGTCTAGTGTGGCACATAAATTTGTCTTTGGGGATCAATAATGTTTATCTATCTATCTATCTATCTATCTATCTATCTATCTATCTATCTATCTATCTATCTATCTATCTATCTATCTATCTGGGTATATGGGCGGGGGTGGGGGGCAATGCCTCACCAACTCCATTATCATGTCCCACTTAACACTGCTTCTATGCTACAATTTGTCATTACTTATACACTGTCTAGCTTTGATTTATACACTGTAACTATAAAACACTTTAACAACATCTCTAAAACTGTATTTATGAAGATGATTTGGTAAACCTGCTTTGAACATCTGTCTGTTCTGGTTTGTTAATATCCTCTAGGTGGCAGTGACTTTACATTTAACACATCATTTCATTGTCTATGTGTTTGTGAACCAATCATTATCAACAGAAACACATCTGCCACATCTAACAGCTTCCCAAATATTATATTTTGTTAACTATATACAAAGACTATGGAAGAGGAACTGAATTAAGCTGTTTTTTATTTATTTATTTATTTATTTATTTATTTATTTTTTGTAATAATTGGTTTAGGAGTGCTAGAACATTCCATTTCCTAGCCCTGCTTGTAATCCTTAGATCCTGTTGCAGTCCCACTCTCTTTGTGATCTGCTCCTGCCGTAGTAGACCATCCTTCTCTCTTTCAGGAGGAACAGAGTCTCTCAGGTTGCTGTAAGGTCACCATTTACAGCTAAAGAAGGAGGAGCCTCCTAATGTCACACTAATGTCATACCATTACAGATGACCTGTAGAGCTAATTAAAGTAGAAGCTGATTGGACCCTGGCTTCTCCTCAGCCCCTTCCAGCACTGAGAGAACAAGGTTACAAATTAAGTGTGACCAAAAACACACACCGCATTCGTGCAATTTCCCACTCTTTCTTGGCACAAAAGCTGAAAGTGTGAACGGCGGACAAATTAAAGCGGTGCTCACAGTATAACAGCCGTAACTCATCACAGGACATTACAGGCGTTCGCTCAAATGCTTAGCAAGCAGAGAGTGAGAGAGAGAGATGAGGAAGAATAAGCAGAAAGAGGTTCATCTCCTAAAGGCAAACCTATTTAATATTAAAGTTCATTCATACAGTTTTATATGAGGCTTGTGAGACGGCGCATTAATCTTGCATGCTTTCAAGAATTTGAGGAATGATTTCTGAGGCCATGTAGACACTGAGTGTAATGGGCAATGTGCAATGTACTGCAGGAAGGGGAGAGAGTGCGAGAGAGAGAGAGAGAGAGACAGAGAGAGAGAGAGAGAGTGTAACTTCTTTCATCTTCTTCCACAACTCTTCACATTGAGGCACTTTATCAACACTGTACTGAATAACTGTGATAAATGGAGGCAAATGCAAGCACACGTACACACACACACACACACACACATACACACACACACTTATACACATTATCAGTCAAAAATTTGGACACACCTACTCCTAAAGAACAGGGTGCTATTAAAAGTCAGCTGAACTTAAACAACATTATAGTCTATTACACAGCTTTTCTCAGATCAACAGCATGAACACGAGTCCAGTGCAAAGGCCCCCCAAAAAAGACACTCCTATAAATCTGCTGTCAGAGAATTTACGATGTATGCATGTCTGCAATGGCAAGAGTAGCATCATTTTATCTAGTTCAGCTTGTAGAACATCAGCCAGTTGCAGCAGCTGAAGGTAAGTTTGATCATAAGTTGGAGTGTAAAGTCTTTCCTAAACCTCACGTTGAGAGTAGTTAGTTAAAAACTAGTCACAGAGAATTTTGTTTGCACCACCGACACTTATTCTTAACTAACAGTGTGTAAAGTTATCATAGATCAAAACACTGTTGCACAGAATGACGTTTTCACTCTGCAGCCAATCAGTAATGCTACCCGACATAAACAGGAAACATTACACGTATGACTTCCACACGCAATGAAATCACATTTCTCTTTTCGTGCTACATACTTTTCGTGCTAAAGCGCTTGTCTCTCCCATGTGTGTTTACTCTGTTCTGCTGCTGGACTATCTTCGATGATGAAACTGGGATTCTGCACAATATTTAAACAGCACTTTATCAATGAATGGTTGGTAATGTTAGCGAAGCTGCGGCTAGTGTAATCGCTGTTTGAATCTGCTGAATGACAGAAAGGTAATGTTAGTTATGTCAGTCATATTTAAATAAATAAATAATCTGTGCTATGTACTGTATGATAAACAAGGCAGCATCACACACAAACTGAGCACTGATGGAGCTGCTCTTCTTGCTCTGCATGCAGTTGACTTGTGTACTTAAACAAAGTCACCCACCAGGTTTTGGAAAGACCATATAAAAAAAAAATATATCTCAGTGCCAGACACAAAGTAGGACTCAGGGCTCTGTTCATGTCCATGTTGTGTTACAAATCTGCATCTAGGAGGTCTGTGACCTTTTATGCCTCTGATCCATGATTACATAAGTGCGAATATAAATCAGAGTCATCAAAATGATCAAAGGGGTGTAATCTATTCTGTAGAACTGGTCACTCGATCAGCAAATCGAGATGTATTTCATTTTCTTGAAAGCCATTTTTACAGATTTTTTTTTTTTTTACGGCAGAACTTACACCTACTATAGGGTATGTATATTTAAGTTTTAACTCAAAGCTACGTTGAAACTGTAACTGTTACTTGGTGCGGCCGATTAAATTCTAGTAGCGCATAAACTTGAACATAGTGGCAGTTTATGCTCAAACTAGGCTATGATCAAACTTATGTTCAGCTTGTTCAAATGGCTGCTGGAGCTTTCTGCGAACTACTGTGTTTTCTGTCCATGTGTGAAAGATACACATGACGTATTTTTTTTTTCCTAGAAAAGTTAAAGCCTCACTGATGTGTGACATATATCCATATTCATGCTTTTGTCTTGTTCAAAAACATGATACTAACTAAATGAAAATCCCAAATTTTCAGCTTTCTTAGTTCACATTCTTTACATAGCAAAATAAACATAACTGCACTGAGAAAACATATGATTACACTAAGTACATAGAATGCATGTATTCAGTATGTTAAACTGATACAAAGAAGATGTGTGACTTTGTTCAGGGTGAAAAATGCCCTGATGTGGTTTTACACACCCATTTACAGCCCTATTATTTGGCTCTAGAATGAAACAAGCTATTTTCCCTTGTTTGCAGGACTTCTGAACAATCTGATGAGCTCTGATCTAATTGGCTGGTTCACAGTGAGGCACTGTGATAACTCACACATAAGCAACATGTGAAAATAAACACAGGCAGAGAAATAAAATGAACCTCTGTGTAAATAAGCTGGTCCTCATACAGTTTAGTTAGCTATGCTAGTTGCTTGAAGCTTCCTAGAGCTAATATTACCTACACTAGCTACTTGCTTTCGATCTCAAGAACAACACAAAGTAAGTTAAAGCTGTTTTCTCACTATGAAGCTTTCAATTTAAGATGATCTGCTTCAACCATGAGAAACTGGATAGAACAGCAGCCTACAGGCTGCTGTTGGGGTTGCGATGCTAATAAAGGTGGAACTGCCCCTCCATCTTTTCAGGGTCAAATGCTGAGTGAAGCTGCTCAAAATTGTCCAAGCTTTGAGAAACTGTTCAGAGTGAAATGTGCAGAGAAACTAACCTGTGGGATGTGGGAGTTGAAGTTGACTTCTTGTTCACCAGCTTGTTTTGAGAATTTTCCGTTCCACCTTGAATGGTGTCGCAGTTACATTCTGGTGCTTGTACAAGCTGTGGCATTTAAGGTGGAATGGAGCATTTGATTAAGAAGCTGGCAAATAGGAAGCCAACTTGGTTGGGCCTTTAAAAAGAATGTTGTAGATTCCGTGGGAAGGGTACGAAATATGCTGACATCCTCTTCACACCCTGGAACAGTATGTTTCTGCACATAGTCAGCCATTTTCTTGTTGTTGCATCTGTCTTAAGAGGTTAACTGAACTTGAGTTCACCTAATTCAAAATTTACCCAGTTCCATAAAGTTCATAATTTGCTTTCAATGTCACTTTTTAATAGCTAGGGCTCTTTCCATCAAACCATCAAGCATTTTCTCCTTTTGCGCTCCCAAATTCATAACCTCCTGATATTTGGGAGCAATGTATAGGTTCCACCACTCAGCATGCCCTGAAGTTAATTTAATATCTGTGTCTATAAATGTTTAATAACCTGAAAAAAATAATGTTATGGTGCAACCATCTAAGTGTTCATACCCACACCAACCCCAGTGAAGCCACAGCCATCCATAGCTGGGAACCCAGAGGAGAAAATGCCTTGAATTTGGTGATGGAAAGAGTCACAGCTAGTAGGGGAACTGAAACAAAACTAATTCTATATTGTTTACCTAACTGGGATAAAAACTTTAAAAAATGTGTGATGTGAATTGTCCAGGCTGTAGTCTTTTCGGTGGTTCTTTATGGATGTGAAAGCTGGACAATAAAAAAAGCAAAGCAGAAAACGTATTGATGCTTTTGAACTATGCTGATGATGAAGGCTTTTGAGAGTACCTTGGCAGGCAAAGAAAATAAACAAGTGGGTCTTTGAGCAAATCAAGGCTGACCTCTCACTCCAAGCCCACATAACCAAACAAAGGCCCTTATTTTTGAACATATTGTGAGAAGAACCAGTTAATCTGAAAAGACAGATATGCTCAGAACAGTTGAAGGTAAAAGAAGAACAAGATGGATGAATAAAAAACAGCCATTCTTTAGACTAACAGAAACGATATCAAAACTATGAAATAAAACATACAGATGCTTGTGGCTGTATTAGGTACATCTACTTTGTATCTACACTCAAATTAGTGTATGTTGTGCTGGTACGAGGGTATCAAGCACAGCAATGTTGAGTTTTTAAACGCTGTGTCCATTTATTAGACCAGCAGCTACCCTGTTGGTCCACCTTGTAGATGTAGAGTTAGAAACTGTAGCTCATCTGATGCTGCACAGCTTGTGTTGGTCAGAGGGCAGAGTGTGCAGAGGGCAGTGGCGATCATAATGAGCAGGGCCACCAGAACCACAGAGTCGAGTGGACATTTGACCCACCACTTTTTAAAGTAATGGGGTGACACCCCACCACTTTCTGATTGAGTTCAGATTGCATACATCATAAAGAAATTAAACTAAGCGGTATATTTCCCAAATAGTTCAAGCGTTCATGAGTTGGTGTTCAGTGAGAGGAGCTGCAGCTCACTGATCTGGTAAAAGTGTTTTTACTGTGATAAAGAGACTAATGCACAGTTAATGGTACTACAGTATATGGATTTACTATGTATCAGTTTTAATATTTCTCACCGCTACATTGCTTAAATAAGATTGCTTTCAGATCTGTCATGGTTGGTGAGGACCCACTAAACTTCTTCTTTAGTTTAGTGACCACTCCACCCGTATTCAGGTCCACACTGGATATTTGTGGTTGGTAGATTGTTCTCAGTCCAGCAGTGACACTTACTTGTGCAGCAGTGCTGAGAATGACCCACAACCTAAATAATGCCTGCTCTGTGGGGGTCCTGTGGGGGTCCTGACCATTGAAGAACAGGGTAACAAAGTATGCAGAGAAACAGATTACAGACTACAGTCTGTAACTGTAGAACTACAAAGTGCTCCTATATGGTCAGTGGAGCTGACAAAAGACTTCCTATTTTAAAGATTAAAACATATTCATTCTTTTTTGTCTCACAGCTATCCCTCGGCTTCAGACTGCAAAGTCCTTTCTTCTGTCCATCAGCACTGCTTCCACACTTCTCTCTCTCTCTCCCCCTCTTTTTCTGTTTCTTTATCTGTCTGTCTTTGTCTACTCTATCAGTGCTTGTCTGTTAGACTGAGAGGTGCTCTGAGAAAGAAAATCAAAGAAAAGCCTGACTCAAATTCTTTACCTCACAGATGTGTTGGGATGCTGCAAATGGAAAGAAAACAACATGTGAACAGAATTGAGAAATCTGGAATCTGCGGAATCTGTTTTCCTTCTTAGCTACAGTGGAGCATAGAAATTCTCTCTCTCTTCTACTCTCTCGTGCTCTTCTTAAGCTTTCCCTGTCTTTAGCCGCTCGTTCTGACCGCCGCTGCCCTCTGCACACTCTGCAGAATGATAACGGTGAAGAGAAAAGAGAAGAAACAGAATGAAAGAGACTCCCTCCAGCCTGGCTCTGTTTCCTCATACTTACTGCTTGACCCTTTCAGCAGGTGAGAAATTTAGAGACAAAGCATCTGATGGACCTAACACTCACTCTCTCACTCACTTCATCACTTGCTGATTCACATACTCACCCACTCTCTTACATGCTCACTTACTCCCTCGTTCACTCACCTGGTTACTTACTCTCTCACTAACTTGCTCACTCAATCACTCACTCTCTCATTCACACACTCACTCATTCATTTACTCAACTAGAAAAGTGCATTTCCTGAATAAAATGCACAGTGATAGCGCAGCTTAACGCTTGCTAAGATGTTGCTATAATTGCTATGGCATCCTAGGTGGTGGCTAGGTTGTTGCTAGATGGTTGTTAGGGGTTCCCAAATGGTTGCTAGGAATTCTGCTATATGGTTGCTCTGTTATCCCAGGTGGTTGCTGGGATGTTACTAGATGGTTGCTAGGGTGTTGCTATGCAATAGCTATGGTATCCCGGGTGGTTGCTAGAGTGTTGCTAGATGGTTGCTATGATGATGCTAGTTGTTTGTTATGGTATCCCAAATAATGGTTAGGATGTTGCTATGTGGTTGCTCTGGTATCCCAGGTGGTTGCTATGGTGTTGCTAGATGGTTGTTGTGCGTTCCTAAATGGTGACTAGGATGTTGCCATGTGGTTGCTCTGCTATCCCAGGTGGTTGCTAGGTTGCTGCTAGATGGTTTCTAGGATGTTTCTAGATGGTTGTTATGGTGTTGCTATACGGTAGCTATGGTATCCCAGGTGGTTGCTAGGGTGTTGCTAGATGGTTGCTAGGGTGTGTGTGTGTGTGTGTGTGTGTGTGTGTGTGTGTGTGTGTGTGTGTGTGTTTGTGTGAGCCCCCTGTAAGTATGCTGACGCAGTATGGCTGCCTCTTTACCTTGCTTTTTTCATTTGCATTGTTTGTGTGTGTGTTTTGATGTTTCCCTGCTGGCTAATAATATAATATAATATAATATAATATAATATAATATAATATAAATAGAATTTAAAATGTGAAATGAATACACAGGCAACATTTTGTGTATTTTTTTCCCAATATGTTAAATTTGGCAAATAAACAGTAAGTATTAAGTATATTTACTTTAAAATGTGCAGAAGTGTGTTTTTGTAGAGGACTTGTTAACTTATTTATTCAAAATGCAGTTTGACTCATGGGTGTCCAAATCCTATATTCAAGATGCTTACCTTGCCTAGATGTCATGATTGCAGTGTAATAAGGGCTAAGAAATTAAGGCAGTTCTTGGAATCGGTTGATTGGACAGACTTGCGTGTTTGAGAATGACATGGAGAGCATCAGGCCTTTGATTGGCGACAACAAGATGACAACACTAACAGAAAATTAACCAAATTTCAGTCTTTCCCCGATTTGACTGGATGTGCTGGTGATCAGTCTGGGTTACGAGCCTGGGAGGCACATATGTGTCATAGATGCGAGTGCTTGTCAGTATAACATGCGTCTCTGCCTGATGAACTATGTTTTTCTCTCATATGAGGCAAGAGTGAGCTCACTTAAGTGAGCACTGAGTTAAGTATTTATTGTAATGTAATGTATGTTACTGCACTTCTTGAAATGTATTGTGATGCACTGTGTTTAATTGTGTTCCTTTTTCTCTAGGTATCAACATTAGCTTTTGTTTCTAGCAGTATCTGTGCTCAGGACTAGCTTTCTCTCTAACCTGTTTGTGACTAGCAAAGATACTTTCTCTACATAGGGATAAAAGCATCTGCTTAATGCTGTAAATGTAACTGTAAATGTTTTGGTACACAGGACCCCAGTGTGCTCAGCGAAGTCGCCCTGGCAGCAGACTCGGCCATGCACAGACAGTGACTAAACACAAAATGGCTCCAAAAGTGTCTGTTCTGATGAAATGCCTGCAGCCGGCTCTGAGGGACAGGGGATGGCAGTGTGTTGTTTGTGGAGATATCGCAGCATTAGAGGAGGGAGACAGATCACCGAGCACCCTCAGGTTACGCTGAAAGATACACCCCAAGCTTGTGGCTGCTGTTTTGATTTTTGACAGTCCTCTAAAGGGTTTGGTTTACCTTGTTTGTGATTTTCTTTTTTTGCATGTCTGTCCATCTGTCTGTCTTCTGGGAATAGCTGGACATGCACAAACAGATGCTTCTCTCTGACATCGATTGCTTTGGTCTGGCCAGCTGCCCTCAAGAAACTCAAGCCGTCAAACAAGGGAAACAAGATGACGTTAAAGAAAAAAACAAGCCAGAAAGAAAGAAGAAAATTACTCTCCTTGCGTCCTCCCTCAGCTTTCTTCTTGTTTGCTTTAGAACAACTAGGTCATGATGTTATTTTAGACAATAACGTCAACACACACTCCTAAACACTAAAATAAGAGATAATAGTCTATAATCATCCATATTCATTCATATTCACTAGGAGTTATTAGTCAAAAAACAACCTTAAAACTCATATACAAACAATAGGATATATTAGTCCATGAGCAAAGCCAATTAAACATTATTATACACAAGAATAGGAAATATTAGTACACAAATAACCTCAACAAACAATACTATAGACTAGAATACCAGGCACCATAAACAACCTTAAAATGTTAGTAAGCACATTAATAAGAGATATTACTCCATTACCAACCTTAATAAAAGCTCCACTGGAATAAGAATAGGAAATATCAGTCTATATAATAACAATTTAAAGTAGAATAGGAGATATTAGTCAATAAACAACCTCTTATATATATTAAATAGGAAATATCACCCCATAAACAACCACAATAAACACTCTTGTATACTAGAATAAAATACATTTATCTAAAAACAACCTCAAAACTCACTTACGCATAGGCATATGATATATTAGCCCATAAACAACCCCAATAAATACTCTTATACACTAGGAGATATTAGCCTAAAACAACCTCAGTAAACACTCTTATAACCTACAGTAAAATATATTAGCCTAACACAACCTTAATAAACACTCTTATACCCTAGAATACGAGATATTATCCTAAAACAATCTCAATAAACACTCTTATATGCTGCAATAGGAGATATTAGTCTAAGAATAACCTCAATAAGCACTCTTATACACCTATAGAGTAGGAGATATAGGTCTAAAAACAACCTCAATAAACATTTATACACTAGAATACGAGATATTAGTCAAAAACAAATTCAATAAGCACACTTATACACTAGAATAAGAGATATTAGCCTAAAACGACTTTGATAAACACTCTTATATACTAGAATAGCAGATATTCCTCTAAAAACAACAGTAACAAACATGCTTATACATTAGAATACGAGATATTGGTACAAAACCTACCTCAGTAAACACTCTTATACCCCAGAGTAAGAGATAGTAGCCTAAAACAACCTCAATAAACACTCTTATATGCAGCAGGAGATATTAGACTAAGAATAACCTCAATTATCATTTTTATACACTAGAAAAGGAGAAATTGATCTAAAAACAACCTCAATAAACAAACTTATACACTAGAATAAAGATATTAGACTAATACAACCTCAATAAACACGCTTATACACTAGAATAAGCAATATAAGTCTAAATAGTCTTATACACTAGGAGATATTATTTTAAAAACAAACCTTAATAAAACTGATACAGAGCAGAATAGGAGATAGCAGACACAACCCCAGTAAACAATCCTTTAGAATAGAATAGGAGAAACGTGTCTAAATTTTTGCTCTATATCACAATGAATGTACCTGATCTAAATACAAAACGATGAGGAAAGGAAATGGTCTTCACTGATTAACTGGAGCCCAAAATCTCTAATTTCACCAGGACAAATAAACATCTCTCTGACTCAATGAACTGAGAAGGAGCAAAGCTGTACAGATAACAGATGTTTGCCTTCATCTGTGATGGCCTGTCTGATAGGATAAAAAAAAGGAAGATAAAGAAAGGATGATGTGGACGGAGCTGGTGATGGTCTGGCGTAGCGGCGTCTGACTGAGGGCTCTAACTCTTCTGACTGAATTCAATCGATGTGAGACGTTTCTTCTGAAAGTTTCTCCTCTGTGACCCCTGCACCCTCACTGAGCCCCTAAACGCCTGATATCGATACACCACTGTCTCACTGGCTCCTGCAAGTCTGAGTCTGGACGAAGCCCCTGGTCATCACAGCCAGAGGTCAGTGGGATCCCAATCAGAACTGACCACAGAGAGCGTAAAGAAAAGAATAAATTACTCATTCTTTTTATTTCTCAGCTTGTTTGGAACTCACTCAAACTTTCTGCTGTTCCTTTTCCACCAGCATTCTCCACCCACTCTCTCTCTCTCTCTCTCTCTCTCTCTCTCTCTCTCTCTCTCTCTCTCCCTCTCACTCTCTTTCTCTCTCTCTTTCTCTCACTCTCTCCCTCCTGCTTTCTTCCTTCTCTGACCCATTTTTCTCTCATGCTACCTTTTTCTTTATTTGCTTTCTCTTTCTATCCCCACTTTCTTCTTCCGTTCTCTTTCTCTATCTCTGTGTATCTTTTTCTTTCTGTTTGTTTTCTTTTTTTTCCAACTCCGCTTTCTTTTTCCTTTTATGCTTCCTTTTTTCTCTATTTCACTTTACCCTGTTCCCCTTTCTCTCTCTCCCTCGCTCTCTCTCTCTCTCTCTCTCTCTCTCTCTCTCTCTCTATCCTGCAGTACTAAATCTCTTCCCGGCGACTGTAATGGTCTGTGAATGAAAGGGAGGTCAGGATGTGAGGCTGCTGAGATCAGTAAGTGCCGGATCAATACGCCAATTGGATTTGCCCGCTCGCATTAAGCAGTGCATCTAATACCGTCTCCCGGCCATCCATGCAGCAGACCATCATTTAATTACACTCAATGTGTTACAACTGCCCCACTCAGGCCAGTCATTTTAATCAGGGGGCAGAGCTGCCACTGCTCCTGTCCCAGCCTAATGGAAACACATCAGACACGGGGCGGCCAGGAGAAAGAGGAGGCCCATGGTAGCCATGATCCTCCTTATGAGGTGAAAAAAAAAAGGCGCTATTGGAAATATAATCACTGTCTCTTTAAAAACTGTGTTCCAAATCAAGTTATTTTGGGTCTACTGTCTATTTTATGAAAGAAAATTAATGTAAGACCACAGGCAATGCGAGATAATGACAAAGTTGGGATCCCCAAGGACAGGAGGAGACGTTTCAATTGTTTACGCCGAAAACGTTGCCCCAAAGTAATCAAAGCTATCAGGAATGGGCAGATTCATAATAATTCTGCGTTATTGGAATTCATATTTCTCAAGTGCTGCATGGCTGATTCACATCACAACGTGATATTAAAACTCCAGCCTCGTCATCGTCTCTCGGAGAAAAGCCGACTGTAGAATTTACCGAAGTCGAATCACGTCAGGACGCAAAAGAACTTATTTTCCAGCAGAGCGTTCTTAGATTACACTAGACGTTAAATCTAAGATGAAGGACAAAGGGGAAGAGAGAGAAAGAGAGAGCAGAGCGAGAGAGAAAGAGCATGCAGAGAGAAATTGTAAGAAAAAAGCATGAAGACATGAGATATATAAAAAACAAGAGTATCAGATAGAGAGACAGAGAGAAAAAAAACAGAGAGAAAGCAAGAGAGAAAGAGAGAGATAAGAATAAGAAAAGCATAGAGAGAGAACATAGTAGAGGAAGGATGAGACAAAATGTTAAAAACAGAGAGAATGCAAAAATAAAATGAAGAAAGACAAAGGACGAATAGAGAAGAAAGATAAGGAAGAGAAAAGAAAGAGAATGCTAAGGAAAGTGAATGGAGTAGAGAGAGAGGGTGACTGTAGCATGAATATATTATAGAAAAAGTGAAGAATGCCAGAGAGAGAGAGAGAGAGAGAGAGAGAGAGAGAGAGATAGAGAGAGGGGAGAACAATAAAGAAGATCAGGTCAATCGACAGAAGAAGGGAACGAGAAAGAAATGGAAAAGGAGAAAGTGAGCAAAAAAGAAAGACAGTGTGGAAAAGAGAGTCAAGAGAGCCAGAAAGAGAGCAAAAGATAGAGAAAGGGCAAGAGAAAAACAGAGACAAAGTGAATAATTGAGAAAGAGAGAAGTGAAGGAGGGAAAGAAAGAAAGAAAGAAAGAATGAAAGAAAGAAAGAGAGTAACTGAGAAAAAAAAAGCATGAAAATATGAGACAGAAAGAAAAAGAAGCCAGGGAGAGAGAGATACAGAGAGAGATTGAGAGAGAGAGAGACAGAGAGAGAGAGAAAACAGCTGGCGAGATAAACATTTATTTTCCAGTTTTTAATTAAAATGAAAACAGGCCATCGATTGTCTCCTAAGTGCGAGCCGGGCTGCAGAAGAGGCATCCATCCGTCCTGTTTGAGCGAGTGAGAAGAAGAAGTGGGGCGGATGTGTGGAAGCTCCATTAAGGTAATTAATACCTCCTCTAATGAAGAGCACAGCTGTCTGAAACGCCGCCCGCGTGAAAAAGCTCACACCTAGACACGTGCGGCTCCGACTGACTGCAGAGAGGGATTAATTGACTAATTGATCTCGCTATAGTTTCAGCTCTGAAGAAAGCTTGTTGTTTCTGTTCTAATTGCATCAACTCGGTCCCTGGAGACTGGCGAGACTGCAACAGCTTTAAAGAGAATTATTTCCAGTGGAGGCCGAGACGAAAGAATATGATGTGAAAGTGTTGTGTAATTGTTGAGTGTTTAACGCTGAGCGCATAAACAGCTGAATATAAGTGCGCTGGAAGCCACTTTTGTGACTAATGGGGGTAGAAAGAGGTTAACTTTCAGCTCAGAGCTGTTCGGACAGATTTGACTTATTTTAGCCCTTAAAAATGATGTCCAAAGGTTTGTAGACACCTGCATTTATTTCTGGAATGAAAGTGCTTATAATGAGTTTGTACTGCAGTAACAGCCTCTAATCTTCTGGGAAGGCTTTAATGTATGCTGTGAGGATTTGATTGAACATCAGTGAGGTCAGGTACTGATGTTGGATGATCAGTTCTGGATCACTCCAACTCTGGAGTACTGGATGATGATCCATCCAATAACAATGTTGTTATGTCATTAAGTTTGACGTCTCGACAGCTAACTAGAGTGCACAGCAAAAATTAGCATGTAACATAAACAGTCAAACATCAATACATCTATTATAACAATTACCAGTAGTGAGAACATAATATTGTTATATTCCTGAAGAAAATCTGTCATGACAACCTATACCAGCATATGACATCTGCTATGATACACAGTGAGGTTTGGCTACTGTTTTTTTAGCTGTCTGCCACCACATACTGAAGATGAAATTAAACTGTGAATATGAGCTCGATGTGCAGACTTTCAGCTTTAATATGAGAGTATTTACATCCAAATTAGATGTACAGTAGGTATTACAACCATTATGATATATAACTCCCCAGTTTTAGGGGCATAAAAGTAATTGGATGAAGTGACAATCATAAATTAAATTGTCCTTTTCAAATTATGGTTGCAGTCAATGACTGAAGTCTGGAACTTATACACATCACAAGACTGTGTTTCTTCCCTGGTGATGTTCTGTCATGCCTTTTCCACGGTTGTCTTCCATTCCTGCTGGTTCTTGGAGTCTTTAATTTCCAGTTTTGCCTTCAGTAAGTGAAACGCATACTAGATTGGATTGAGGTCAGGTGACTTACTCGGCCATGTCAGAGCATTTCACTTCTTTGTGTTTAAAAAGTCTTGGGTTGCTTTTGCAGTAAGCTGGGTTTTGAAGCATTTGGCTATATCTGAGCAGATACTATAGCCCTCACAGACTCCAGAATTCATCCCACTGCTTTTGTCAGCTGTCACATCATCACTAAATACAAGGGAACCAGTTCCATAGGCAGCCATACATGCTCACACCATCACACTACCTCCATCATGCTTGACAGAGGATGATGTGCTTTGGATCATGAGGAGTTCTTTCCCTTCTCCATACTCTTCTCTCAACATTATTCTGGTTCAGTTGATTTTTTTCTCATCTGACCATAAAATGTGGCAAACTCTGATCTCATCTTCTTGTTAGGCTTACCAATGGTTTACATATTGTGTAAACCTCCTGAAATTGAAAACCCTCTGGTGATATTTTTCTTGATTGTTGACTCAGATATGTCCACCTCCTGATCTGGCCAACTACTGTCTTTTACTCTCCTCTGATGAGTTTGTTTTGATTTTTCAGCCTAACGAGGGCTTGTTTTACTGGCAGTGACCACTTTTTTGACTTCATGTTAAAAGTTAAAAGCCGTAAACAATTCCAAATGTCTCATTTCAAATCAACTCTACACCTTATGTATGCTTACTTTTAAGTAAGGAGGGAATAACCACCTGGCTGTGAAACAGCAGGGCAGCAAATTGTTCAATTACTTTTGATCTTCTAAAATTGAGGGGGCTACATATGAAAATGGTTGTATTTCCTACACCATTCAAGCAATTTTGATGTAAATAATCGTAAATTAAAGCTAAAAATCTACATTTTTGGCTAATTATTTAACTTCAGCTCACACCATGTAAGCCATGATGTGTCGTATGATCCTATAAGTACCTCATTTATTGGTTGATTGTTTCTTCCACAAAGTTAAGTTTTCTGAAGCTCTAGAATGAGTCTTGTAAATCTGAATGTGTGTATCCTCTTGGTAATTTGACACACATCATGTGGGGGATGTGACTCATTTAATGGCTGACTGATTCTTCACAGAGAAACTACTTAAAATGTTGCAGAAATAATGGCACTCAATACGGATCTATCAATAAAGCTCATCTGAGCTGAAATGAAGCACTACAAATCGAGTGTCAATGCAGCCCTTTACTGTGTGTGTGTGTGTGTGTGTGTGTGTGTGTGTGTGTGTGTGTGTGTGTTGCTTCTAAAGCTGTACAATAAAACACTCAAATGACTCTTATGTTTCAATGAGTGCATCCTCATGATAATTCCACACACGTCATATTATGAGTCATTTATTGGTTCAATGATTTGTTCACAAAGACAAATGTCATAGATAAACTATATATGTATTGTTGTGGTGATAATGGAACTGCTTCAAAGCTTCATTTGGAGCTGAACTGAAGAATAACACCACACAAGCTGAGTGTGAATGCAATTTTTCAATTTGCTTTTATCATTGTACAGTAAAGCATTACAATGACTCTTGTATGTCAATGTGTTTGTACCATTTTCACACATCATAAGAGACTGTGACTCATCTTAATGTTATGTTTAGTCATGATATTTAAAAATCATAGACACACACACACTTACATATTGCCCCATACATTTATTAAGCCATGAGCATATATTTTAAATAAAATTTTTATTTAATCTTTGCTAGATGTTTAATATAACAGTTACTTTGGCATCATACCACTATTTTTAATATTTTACAGTGTTCTCTGGAATTTTAACCAACTTTAACAAAATTTTAAAAATGTATTTTTTTATTTTGTCAAGATTTTGTAAAAGCAATAAGCCAGTTAAGACTGTTACAGTGACTTTGCCTTTAGAAAAGGGGTTTCACTTGGCTTCACATTGTGCTTAATAACATCCCTTACTTGTGGTAACATCTTTGTAATGCATGAGTAGCTTATTGCCTTAACCTCTTTTTGCAGACCCCGTACTGGCTACTCTTCTGGCATGTAAAACCCAGTAGGACCCTTTGCCACAGTAATAACCATCAAGTATTCGGCCAAGCCAGATTATA
Source organism: Colossoma macropomum (assembly GCF_904425465.1). Classification (NCBI taxonomy): domain Eukaryota; kingdom Metazoa; phylum Chordata; class Actinopteri; order Characiformes; family Serrasalmidae; genus Colossoma; species Colossoma macropomum. The sequence goes on from NW_023494788.1 coordinate 33,520,548, forward strand.
AATAGTATTTGAAAATGTGTAAAAGGAAATCTAGGGAAGACCATATGAATGGGCCTAATGCAGCTGATAAAATTAGTAATAGTATTATACACTTTCGCTTAGAGTAACAGCAAACTGGTTTAAAGGAGGGACGACTGTAGTGGGAGCACTGGGGTGTCAGATGTGACTGTGTGGCAATTGCAAATAATTTACATGACTCATGGGTCAGGTACGAGGACCCCTTTGCAGAATTTTGCTCAGGGCCCCAGCGAAGTGAGGTCTGGCTATCACTATGGTTATATAAAAACTGAGGGGATAAAAATGTTTTTGCCTACATTTTAAACAAGGAATACAACATTGATGTACCTTTTGTTACAGAAGGAAATGGAACATTCAATACCCTTTAGATAAATCTCTTTGAAGCATGACCTGCTAGCATTAGCATTTAGCATTAGCCCCAACGAACCCCATAGCAAACATTGGTAAACAACACAAAGGCTTGTTTTAACAGTCCAGTTAGAACACTCACTGAATGAAAAGTAAATTAAGCCAGGTTCCTTAAACAAAGGACTGTGTAAGAAACTTCAGCCACATGAATCCACAACAATAGCGAACTTCTTAATTTCTCTTCCATTAATAGGGTTCTAGAAAAGCATTAAAAGCACTTTGTCCTCCAGAGGTCCGGATCTTTTATGCCACACTGCCTTCTTACAATATTTTAAAACTAATAAATGCTGGAATGGAGGTAAAAAGGAAATCGACCTAGATGTTTTGTAATTGATATGATGAAATAAAGTATTTCCCTCCCATAATTGTGTTGTCTAATGAACCAGGACACTGTTGTCTCTCTCTGTGTGAAACATTGTGACTCATTATTGAGCTGCTAGTGAGCAATGAGGGGAAAGGGGAGGAGTGAGAACCCCCTGCTGTGAAAACAATTTACACCTCTCCACAAAGACAGAGATAAAATGTACAAAGGCAGCTTTCATATCAAACAATAATATACAACTGCCACAATAAAGAAATATTAATAAACACAATAAAATGCTGATTTGCTTGCTCACCTACGAAGATGAAAATCCAGTTTGCTTCCAATTTTAACCTCTTGCCAAGCCATTGGCCCACTGGCAGGCCCAAAGTTTTATTACATAAACTTATAACCTAGGAAAAGCTCTAATAGTTTGCATCAAAGTCCCTGTAGTTACTGAGTAATAAGCCTCAGTATGTAATAAGCTTAGAATGCTAAGGATTTAAAGATCACATGCTGTATTTTTCCATCAAAAAATGATCCATTAATATTACTGAGGGCACAAAACAGGTGGAAATTGTGATTTCTAGCTGCTGTGAAAAGGGCTAATGAATAACTCGCATTGCTGTATTCATAACAGAACTGGTTCAAAGCTTCTCTGCTCTCAGCTGAACTGAAGTATACCACAAATTGAGAAATGATATAACACAGATCTTCACTGAACCCAGTATCGTTGCAGAACAGAAAAAAAACGAGTGTGCATGTATGATTTATTCACACGTCTCTTCGTGCCGGAGTGCACTGCAGAAGTCCAGGCTTGTTCTTCTGTCGCTTTTTGAAATTTCTCTTGGACTTTTGCCCACTGCGAAAGCAGCACTAGCGGGCGAGAGCGGAGTGGATCATAAGTTCAGCCTGAACCCATACAATCTTAAAGACACTGCCCTGTCAGCTTCTATTGATCCAAACCTCTATCTCTTTCTCTCTCTTTCTCTCTCTCTCTCACTCGCTCGCACACGTACGAATGTCCCTCACAGAAGGAAGAAGACTTCATTACACTTATGAGAAAGAGTGTGGCAGCAAATCTAATTCACTTCTGCAGCGACGCAGCCTTATTGCTTTCCTACATCCTTCCTCTCTCTCTCTCTCTATCTCTCTCTCTCTCTGTATCTCTCTCTCTCTCAGTCAACTGTGTGCATTTTGTTCGCCGTTCACCTAGGGAGTCATCTGTAGCAGAGAAAAAATAAATCCCTGATATTGTTAAGCATTATGAGGGCTTAATGTTCTAACATGTCTCAGCACTAATAGAATAGCTTTCTCACTTTCAATGATGGGAGCACTTTTATTTTGGGCTGAAGAGGCAAGACAGTTATGAGGGTCCGGGGACGCAGAAGCATGGTGGGTCTTAGTGTTTAAGCCATAATTCCTCTCATATTAGACTTCCTTAAAGTTTCATCATCTATTAAAACTGCCTCTATGGTGACAACTGCCTTAATCTTGGGCCTGTTTACAGGCCATGGAAGGAAACTCCAAGAGAACATTGGGCCTCATTCACCAACCATTCTTAAGAAGAAATTTCTTCTTAAAACTTGTGCAGTTCTCATGAAGATTCTGACATTCACGAATGTTTTCTTATTTGGGATTCGTTCTAAGGTAAGAACAGAATCTACACACACTCAAGAGCACAAAGGTGAGAACAGTTCTGCGCTTTAAGAACACGTCATGAATCTGACGTAAACTTTTTTCTAGGAACTTTTAAATGGCCAGGGCCATCAGGATCATCAGGCTCAAAGTTATACATTTCTATAACCTTAGAATAGCTCATCCAGTTTGCATTTAAGTTTGCATTTTTCATGCCTGTAGATTTTGAATAGGCTAGTAAGCCTTAGCATGTGATAAGTGTGGGATTTCAAAGGACTGCATATGTGTTCAGACTTCTGTGGGTTTGCATCCAAAATGCATTTGTACACTTCTGAGTTCATGATCTCATCACTAGCTCACCGACACTACTGTAAGAAAAACAGCCCCAGACTTCGACATGTCCACCTGTGTGCTGTACAGCAGCCTTAATGCAGTCTGGATGGAGTTCTTCTCCAGGCTCTCTCCACACAACAAGCTCACCATCAGTGTTTCGCTCTGAGATAAATATAATTTTTGTTTTGTAATCTATAAAGTAATTAAATAAATTCATTAAAGTTTGGCAGTGTTTAAAATGTCCAAATAGCTTTCACGGCCACTGTATTGCAAAAATAGTATGATGCTGGTATGAGTGACAGGGCTGGCCTTGCATCATGAGCCAATGTATAATAAATTACTGGTGAAATTGAAGAAATTACTGGAGGAATTGTTGCTATTTAGGATGGTTCTTAGAATTCTTTAGCAAAGACAATGATTTTATATAGAGCCATGAACACTCAAAGAACCCTGTGCATGATTAAAAGGTTCTTTGGTTCTTTGAATAGTGAAAAAAATGATTCAGATTGATGGAGAATGGTTTCTCTATAGAACCTTTTTTGAAAAGGTTTCTATATAGCACCAAAATGGTTCTTCTATTGTTACAAGCTTGACATTGTCAGAACTGAAGAACCCATTTTGGTGCTATGGAACATTTTTCAAAAAGGTTTTATATAGAAACATCTAGAACACATTCTCCATCAATTTGAAGAACGATTTCACCATGCAAAGGGTTCTTTGGGTGGTTCCATTTTCTTTACTGAAGAATCCTTCCAGTCTTTTAATATACATCGTTTCTTGCACCCCTGTATTCCTGTATTTCTGATGTTCAGCTCATATGTGCTCTAATGTGCCTCCACAGCTCTCTGAGGACCCTCAGCTAAATGCAGTCAAATGCACTTTTACCAATCATTAAGGCTACATAGTCAGCAGTAACCAAATATCTATTAATCTTATCATTATGGGATGAACTAACTGAGTTAACTGTAACACAAAACACCATCATGGTTAGAAAACCAATCCTGTGAGATGCAGTTAAATATATGTTTGTGGTGGAAGTAACATGAATTTTCGATGACAAATTGGAAGCAAATTAACAAAAAAATCACAAAATTACAGGGAATGCTGGGAAGCTCCACTTCTATCACAACAGTGTTCCAGGAAAGGCTGTTCAAAACTGCACAAAGTACTGGCCACTATCCCAGTATACTTTGCAAATAACAGATAATCCAAAAAAATCCAACATTTTAACTTCTTTGACAAGAAGCTGGACCAGTTTCTTCCAAAATGCATTATTTTACACCAATCTGCTGTATTTAAGGATCAACACAGCACTATAACAAAGTCTTATGCACTCATGAACATGGTTTAAAACTGTTTATATCAGCAGTGAACATTTTTTTTTTACCAGTACATTTTTTCACTAGAAAAATCACTATGCCACCCCCACCCCCTTCCCTCTCTCTCTCTCGACTAGTATCCTAATTTGAGTATAGCCCTCTGACTTCTCCTCACAATTCCTTTGACAGAAGCTTCAGCTGAGAGTTTTCTTTTTTCTCCAAAGCATCAGACAGTATTTCTGAGGTGAACTGTTTCACAGGAAACGCTGTCTGGGTCAAATTTTAGATACAGTTCCCAACTAGACCTGTTGCTTAATACATCACATCAAGCTAAAACAATGAATGCAGTTAAAGGATCTGTTCAGGTACCTTATAAATAGTTCATGTTTGAGGTTAGGATTGAAACCCTAAATGGATGGATTTAAAAATGTGCACCCAGGAATGAGAACAGAGAACAGAAACCACTTCCTTGACAATGGTCCACCACCCAAAAATGTCCAGCCAAGAGCGGCTCTGTGGTCAAAAACTGACCACTGATGAAGAGCCAGAAGATAGCTAGGACAAATAGATAGATACCCCTACCTTGAACTTCCATTATGAGCATACCTTATAGATCTGTACAGTTACTATGGAAGTGTACAGTTACAGGCTGCAGCACATCTGTTGAGGCATAATTTATTAGCCCATTCATTATTGGTCAGTTTATGACCGTAGCACCACAGTTGACCAGATATGATTTGGGTGGTTGGCCATTCTCAGCACAGAAGTGACATTGACATGGTACTGTCTGTCGCTGGTAGGCGTGCATCATTACTAGGTCAAGAGTGGCCATCCACCCTAAAATATTCAGCCAAGAGAGAATATGTAGTCTGAAAGTGACCACTGATGAAGAGGTTTCTAATAAAGGTGCCGCAGGGCGTATATGAGTGTTTCCACAATTTCTTAGGAGCTGATGATTGACAGCTTGCACACAAAGGCCACAAGCCAGGTTTGATCCCATTATGAGCAACACTGTTCCTTTGACCCGACCCCACCTCCCTCCCGCCAATCACTTCGTAACTGGAACCCCTACCTGTCAATCAATCATGCTTCAGACTGACAAAGCCTCAAAATCCTGACGAGGCCTGAAAACGTCACAGTAAAACATCAACCTTAATCCTCAACTTCAGAGAGCTTCCTCCTCCACCCCCAGTGAACTGAGCAACATGTAAAAGTCTCCAGTTATTACCTTTGCTTTCAAGATTCACTTTATTGCCCATCAAAAGACGGAAATTCACCTTTTCTTACAGCAGACATGGCTCCAAAGACAACACAATAACTCTCAATTCAAAATAAACAACAATATAATACACATAAAACAAGACTACAGTAACATCCACTTCAAATAACCTTATTTATAAGCTTATTATAACTGCTATTGGAACAAAATAGTTCATATAACTTTTATAAACTCTGTTCAGAGCAGTGATAAAATGCAATTTCACAGCACTGCAGTGACATTGACGTGATGGTGGTGTGTTAGTGTGTGTTGCGCTGGTACGAGTTTATCAGACACAGCAGTGCTGCTGGAGTTTATATACACCTCAGTGTCACTGCTGGACTGAGAACCAAAAACATCCAGCCAACAGCATCCTGTGGGCAGTGTCCTGTCACCACTGATGAAGGACTAGAGGATGACCAACACAAACTGTGCAGCAGCGAATGAGCTACTGTCTCTGACTTTAGAGTAGTCTACAAGGTGGACTAAGATGGTAGGAGTGTCTAAGAGAGTGGACAGTGAGTGTCTCTGCCCCGAATTAAATCTAAATCTAAACATAGAATAACTCAATCAGCCCGTTTCAACAACCTAATCAATATTAAATCATATTCAGATGATAGCAGCAACACCTCAATTCTAAAATTTGGGTTACTCAATATAAGATCACTAAACTCAAAAGCAGTCATCGAAAATAAAATTATAAGTGATCATAAATTTGACGTTTTCTGTCTCACCGAAACATGGGTTAGACAGGATGAATGTTCAGCACTAAATGAAGCCACCCCTATAGGCTATAATTATGTACACAGCCCAAGAGTATCAGGCAAAGGAGGTGGATTATGTGTAATCTACCAGAATACCCTAGATATCAGTCAAAAACAATGTGACACCTTCACTTCTTTTGAGGTTCTTTCCATCAACATTACAAATCCGGCCACAAAAAAGAAGGCATTTTCATTATTTAACATTTACAGACCACCAGGACCCTACTCAGAATTTCTAAAAGAATTTAGTGATTTTGCTGCAAACGATGACCCACTAAAAAAGGCACTGTAGTCACACTTTAGACTTAGTTCTGACACTCAGACTTAACACTGGCTTAATATCCTACCGCAAACCTCTCCGACCATTACCTAATTTCTTATGAGCTATGTCTTAGCCATAATACATGTACGTCCCCTCGCTATTCTACAAAGCGCACAATAAAACCATTTACCGCCCTACAATTCGTAGAAAACCTCCCAGAACTAACAACCCTAGTCTCCACTCCATCAGACCCAATGGAGCTAGATGCATTAACCGACTATTTAGAAAATATCTTTTGATCTACTTTAGAAAACCTCTGATCAAGAAACCAAACCTTGACGCTAGCGTATTGTCTAATTACAGGCCTATTTCTAACCTACCATTTATATCTAAGATCTTAGAAAAAGCTGTAGCCCAACAACTTAGTTCATATCTACATAAGAACCACATATATGAAAAATCCCAATCTGGATTCAGGCCACATCACAGCACTGAGACAGCTCTAGTTAAGATAACAAATGATCTTCTTCTTGCCTCTGATCAAGGCTACATATCCCTGTTGGTGCTACTTGACCTCAGCGCAGCTTTCGATACGATAGACCACAATATTCTCCTAGAAAGGTTAGAAAACATGGTTGGAATCACAGGGACAGCCCTATCATGGTTCAAATCTTACTTAACAGAACGTTATCAGTTTGTAAAGGTAAATGATTCATCTTCCAATTATTCACAAGTAAGATTTGGAATTCCGCAAGGCTCTATTTTAGAACCATTATTATTTACATTATACATGTTACCATTAGGCACAGTTATAAGTAACCATGGCATTAACTTTCACTGTTACGCAGACGATATGCAATTGTACATATCAGCCAAGCCTGATGACAAATACAGGTTAAAGAAAATAGAGGACTGTGTAAGAGATGTGAAAGGTTGGATGTTGCATAACTTCCTCCTTCTAAACAGTAACAAAACAGAGGTTCTTCTGGGTCCAAAAGTGGCAAGAAATAAATTATCAGATTTAACTTTAAATCTCGCTGACTTCCCAGTTATACCTGGTTCAGCAGCAAAAAATCTTGGTGTCATACTTGATCCAGATTTATCATTTGATCAGCACATAGGCAGTATCACTAGGGCAGCTTTTTTACATCTTCACAACATCGGCAGAATAAGAAATGCCTTATCACTGCATGATGCAGAAGCATTAGTACATGCCTTTATTACTTCAAGGCTAGACTATTGTAACGCACTACTGTCAGGATACACCAGAAGGAATTTAAGTAAACTTCAACTAGTTCAAAATGCTGCAGCCAGGGTTCTCACTAAAACTAGAAAATTTGATCATGTCAGTCCAGTTCTATCATCACTTCATTGGCTGCCTGTTAAATTCCATATTGATTACAAAATTCTTTTATTGACGTATAAAGCCCTACATGGGCTCGCTCCTGAGTACCTACAAGACCTTATTTCCCATTACGAGCCACCACGATTACTCAGATCACAGAGTGCTGGCTTTTTAATAGTTCGCAGAATTCAGAAGGTTTCATCTGGGGGAAGAGCCTTTTCTTATAAAGCCCCCAAACTCTGGAATGATCTTCCAGAAAATGTTCGGCACTCAGACTCAGTCGCAATATTCAAATCTAGGCTGAAAACTCACTTGTTTAGTTTAGCTTTTGGTAGTTAATGTTTCCTCTTAGATAAAGGCAGCAGATCCAGGGGTCCATGGACACAGGGATTTAAAGTAAACTGAGACGCTGGTGCTGTCGTCCCACCGCTCGCACGCGATCACTCAGGTTTGTGGACGGTGGAGCGGAGGGATGCCAAATTGTCTCAGGGTGCTCCCGTATCTGTGTGCCCTTTTGGTTCTCTCCTTTTAGTTAAGCTGTTATAGTCAGATCTGCCGGGGTCATTAGCCACACTCTGGAAATGTTTTACATATTATTATACATACACCCATACAGAACCAAACTAAACGACTGCCCACCTGTCCGGCCGGACACTGATGGATGATTGTCTGTCGAGCTCTCCTGCTACCCGCTTCAGACCAGTTGCCCACGCCCCAGTCACTGCCACTTGCCCAGCTACCGCCACCTGCCTTGGACTAGCTACCCACCCTACACTGAAGTGGACTCCTAACTATTACTACTACTATTACTATTAATATTAATATTAGTAGTATAATAATTTTATAGGTAGTTTGACCAGAGGAGGATGGGTCCCCCCTTGTGAGCCTTGGTTCCTCCCAAGGTTTCTTCCCCAGCTCTGAGGGAGTTTTCCTTGCCACTGTCGCCACTGGCTTGCTCACCTGGAGGATTTACATTTCATGTTAAAACTTTGTCCTTAATGGATTTCTGTGAAGCTGCTTTGTGACAACATCAGTTGTAAAAAGCGCTACACAAATAAATTTGACTTGACTTGACACAGTGTTTAAAAACTCCAGCAGCACTGCTGTGTCTAATCCACTCGCACCAGTGCAACACACACTAACTTACCACTACCATATCAGTGTCACTGCAGTGCTGAGGATGACCCACCACCCAAATAGTACCTGCTCTGTGGGGGTCCTGTGGGGTCTTGACCATTAAAGAACAGGGTAACAAGGTATACAAAGAAACAGATGGACAACAGTCTGTGCTCCTATATGGTCAGTGGAGCTGATAAAATGGCCAGTGAGTGTAGTTACATGGTGTTACTAAATATAATTACATAAGAGATGCTGTTGTGTAATTACATGAGAAAAAATTAAGTTATTGTGTATTTATAAAAGCTGTACTATAATCTATCTGAATTCATGTATTGTTAAAGTGTAATTACATTTATTAGAGACACTAAATACAAAGAGGGACCAATTTCTTTGCTACAAAAAGATGAAAAAACAAGATATATGAAAAGACGTTTCAGCATGGAGGACCTAGCAGTGTTAGATCAGCAGCGTGCATTAGCATGCAGACAGAGTCGTCCTGCCCAAAAAAGCGAAGCCTCCAAAAGTGCAGGCCGTAATGAGAGCGAGGCTTTAATAAGCAGAGAGCCTTCTCCCTCTCCCAGCCAAGCTCGCCTCTCCTCTCCTCTTTTCTGGCTTTTCTGTTTCTCCCTCCGTCCGTTTTCTGACGCCGCCACTATTAGCCGAGCGTCCCTTTCCGCTGTTTAAGCATCAATCATCTGTCCCGCCGATGATTACTGCCCTTCTCACGGTCGGGGCGTCAAAACGGTATGGTAATGACGCATAAGCGTTAGATTCCAGGACATTACACTACTTTATTCATCTCTGATTGCTAAGAGATGAAAGAGAGGCCTCTGTTTAAAGTTAGAGAGTCTTTCCACCCTGTTTATTTATTTATTTTTTTCCCTCCCTTGTAGCTGCTCTCTTCACAGAGTGATAATGAGACCTGACAGAAAGAAATAAATGTGTTGTTTGAACGAATATTAATGCTCACTGCTGCTATCAAGGCCAGTTTCACATCATCACAACACTGGAGTGAGCTGAGAGTTTGGGGAAAGCAGCTTTGTTTGGGTGTTTCTGGAGGCTTACAATGCCTGGCAGTGCAATGATTAAAAAAATATGTTTAAAGTTCAGTTTCACAACTCAGTGAACTCGCATCAAAAGTTCAACAAAACATCTCACACATATACATATATATATATATATATATATATATATATATATATATATATATTGCTGCTGTCGGAACAAAATCTTGTATCTCCAAAATGGTAACTTTACAGGAGAAGGAAAAAAAAACATACTTTACTTTTAATGCAAGTCAATCAATCAAATACTGAATCAAATACTGAAAAACGTTGAAAAACTGTGTTGCATGCAAATGGCATGTCAGTATGCAAACATTTAATGTCTCAGTATAATAAGAGTTATTTATATTAGATCACTTTGAGACTTCATAACTCCTTTATGAGGGTCATAAAACATTTGCAAGTGCCTTCATAAAATCGATACTATCATTCATTATAAGGTCCAAGACCTCTTTGGAATGACACCAAGGGTAATTTTATTGTCACTCACTGTCCACTTTATTAGAAACATCTCCCTTGTGCTTCCAAACACATTTACTTTATTAGAAATACTTACGTTTTTCTGCTCACTCACCATTTTATGTGCTGCCCCCACCTTATAGGACCACTGTATAGGTGTACAAATATAGACTGTAGCCCATCTTTTGAGGTTTGTAGACACATCAGTGTCATTGCTACTTTAAGGGCAGAAACTGACCATTGTTGAAGTTCTAGAGGATGGCTAACACTATGCATAAACAGATGGGCTATAGTCTTTAATTGAACACCAGAAAGGTGTTCAAGCTACAAGGGAGGGGTTCCAAAAAGGGGGCAAGTACATTTATAAATGTTGTGACAAAGTTGAAAAAAATTCACCCAGGTGGCTGTTTTGGGGCAAAAAATTCACCCATAATCCGCTACTGAAAGTCCATTATGGGGCCACATTTATCACTATATTATGTTTATCCTGGTTCTTTATCTCTCTATCCGCTCATCTAAGAACTATAAAGATAGCAAAAATATTTTATGGGTTTATTTTGTTGATCATTAGTAAACGTAACTGACTGCCAGTAACATCTCAATAGCATATCAGCAGAATAGTAAACAATGTGCTCACTCTGTATTTGAATGCTGCTACACACGTACTAAAACACTGCAGCATAATGATGCATTACTAATCATGGTAATCACCCACTGCCTCTAAATTGATTTGTTCCATGTTATTTCACTAGACAACTAATCAAACTACTTGACAAACAACTAGAAAACTTTGTCCGTCAAAGAGCAAAACACTTTATTTAAAAGCTACCTACATATTACAACTTAATAACACAGGCATTAGGATTAAATAATATTTATGAACAGCTTGTGCCAATATTTGCAAAATGATGTAAGATGTTTTATGAAGTAAATGACATAGACACATGACATAGACAAAGGGGCCTTCAACTAAATTGGCAGATATTTGTTGCATTTATAACACTGTTATGAAGCATCATTCCTAAGTGACAGAACATAAGAGGCCTAGTTAAGAGCACCAAATATCATTCTATAAAATATTCTGATACCTTCGAACTTAAGTGATAATTAATCCCCAATTCTATGAACATACATATTCTCATAAAAAATCCTGGCCTTGAGTTAAAGTATTAATACATTTAAAAAATACAGTAACTTTTTTAATTATGGTGAAAATCTGTAAAATTACAGTCATTTTATTTCCTGTACATACTGCCTTTTCCTGTAATTCAGCACTTTCACATTTATTTATATTTTTTTAAATGTACATTCCATTTCTGTAAATTATCAACAGCAGTGTTAAAATGTAGTATTGTTTCTTTACATTTAACTTTAACCATTAAATTTTACAGCACTTTGACAGTGACAATTGTACTTGAGTAGAAAAGTACAAAATTACTTGCTTTTAAATGCATCAAAAATCATTAGTTATGTTAAATTGTTTTGATGAAGAGTTTCTATGAAGGAGAGTTCTGTAGCTGCAGGTATGTAGCTAGCTCGCTTTAAATCAAGTAGAAATATGGATAATTGATAATTCAGTCTCTCTTTGACTTAAAAATTTCATTACTTGGAAGTTATGCTTTGTAATTCTGTTATTTGTCAATACAAAGTCATTTAGTTCATAAAACCTCTCATGTCACCTTTTTTTTCACCTCTCATGTCACGTTTTTGGCATAAGTAGTTCAAATATTGCTTTATAAGTGCTTATGCATGTGTTTAGAAGTTTCCATGAAGGTAGCCTTCAAATACAGTGTTAGAGAGCAAAGAAGACTATTTACACTTGTGAAAGAAAGTGCTGGAAAGGTGCTAGTGTGTTTCATGTGTTTATTTACCCATTGGCCAACTTAGCTGTAAAAAAATTAGAACAGGAATTGGAATTTTGAAGAGCAAGCTGACGACCAGAGAATGGCAGATATTACTAAAGCTAAATAAAAACCATCTACAAGGAACCACTCAGAATACTGTAGAATAAACATATGGCGGGTTATTTGCAGGAACATCTGTAAGGCTATTCTCAATGCATATACACATGCACATGCACACATGTGCACAGAAAATTCTACAGATGGCATGAAACCCAACAAGCTGGCAAACAGCACCTAACCCAGAGGATGAAACCTCTGACATTTCCAAACAAGATCAGTGGATGAGGTTTTATGGCGAATTACGAAGCTGAATGTGAATCCGAGTACTTTTCTTTTCTTTTCAGACTGCGGCTGCCAGAACCACACAGGTATCATCACCGCCGTGAAATGATCCGAAGGCCAGGTGTGTATTCGCGGAAGGGATGATCAGTTTGTGTGTGTGTTTTTGTGTGTGAATTCCATCTGTGCAGATTTTGTTTCAAAAGAATTGATGCATCTCTAATAACACACACATGGGAACGGGGACGCTGGCGACAGGAGAGCGGCGCCATATCGACCCCCAGCAGTCTCATCTCCCCCAGCATCCCTGAAATGTTAATAAAACCTCATGGCAACGTTCGGCTCTGATAAAGATCCACCGGCCGAGAAGAAGAATGGCTTTCCAGTACATCGGAGAACGTGTTCTGTATCTGCAAGTCATCACAACTCACAAAAACATCGTTCCATCAAAAAAAAAGGGTCCCTCTTTGTCTCGGCCATTGCCTCTCTCCCTGTACTTTGAGCTTATAGCGGTGTATCTTATAGCGTTAGTTATCACATCTTTGAACAAAAGCACAAAAAGTGCACCAGGAAGATAAAATTTAATGGGCCATACATTTTCAGAGCGTTTAGCTGTCAGAGAGAGAGAGATAGAGAACAAGCGAGCATATGGGTGTGTAGTTCTATATGAGAGTGTGTGTGCACGCTCTCAGGAGACCATGTACGCTGCCAATATCGTTTATATATAGCAGGTGAAAATCAATTGTTGGCATTCTCTGTCTTGCTCTTCTTTCTGCTGAAGGCTGAATCTGACTGAAGGCAGCCTGTGGTCACCCAGCTGCTTCAGCCTATAGTCAGTCAGCTGCTTCAGCCTATAGTTAGTCTGCCACTTCAGCCTATGGTCAGTAAGCTGCTTCAGCCTATAGTCAGTCAGCTGCTTAAGCCTATAGTTAGTCTGCCACTTCAGCCTATGGTCAGTAAGCTGCTTCAGCCTATAGTCAGTCAGCTGCTTCAGTCTATAGTCAGTCAGCTGCTTCAGCCTATAGTCAGTCAGCTGCTTCAGTCTATAGTCAGTCAGCTGCTTCAGTCCATAGTCAGCTGCTTCAGTCCACAGTCAGTCAGCTGCTTAAGCCTATAGTTAGTCTGCCACTTCAGCCTATGGTCAGTAAGCTGCTTCTGCCTATAGTCAGTCAGCTGCTTCAGTCTATAGTCAGTCAGCTGCTTCAGTCCATAGTCAGCTGCTTCAGTCCACAGTCAGTCAGCTGCTTAAGCCTATAGTTAGTCTGCCACTTCAGCCTATGGTCAGTAAGCTGCTTCAGCCTATAGTCAGTCAGCTGCTTCAGTCTATAGTCAGTCAGCTGCTTCAGCCTATAGTCAGTCAGCTGCTTCAGTCTATAGTCAGTCAGCTGCTTCAGTCCATAGTCAGCTGCTTCAGTCCACAGTCAGTCAGCTGCTTAAGCCTATAGTTAGTCTGCCACTTCAGCCTATGGTCAGTAAGCTGCTTCTGCCTATAGCCAGTCAGCTGCTTCAGTCTATAGTCAGTCAGCTGCTTCTGCCTATAGTCAGTCAGCTGCTTCTGCCTATAGTCAGTCAGCTGCTTCAGCCTATAGTCAGTCAGCTGCTTCCATCTACAGTCTATACTTACTTACCTGTTTCAGTCTCTCAGCAGCCTCAATCTACATTTACTCAGCCACTTCATTCTATAATCCACAGTCAGTGCAGTCTATTGTCAGTCAGCTGCTTCAGTCTGTAGTTACCTAACTGCTTCAGTCTATAGTCACTTCAACCTATAGTCATTCAGGCACTTCAGTGTATAGTTGCTTTGGCCGATAATCACATCATTACTTCAGTCACTCCGTTGCTTCAGTCTACAGTTACACAGCTTCTTCATTCTATAATCACTCGACCACTTCAGTCTGTAGTTACTTAGCTACTTCAGTTTCCAGTTACTCAGCCACTTCATTCTATAATCACTCAGTTCAGTCCATTGTCAATCAGCTGCTGCAATCTATAGTTACTTAGCTGCTTCAGTCTACAGTCACTTCAACCTATCATTCAGGCATTCAGTTTAAAGTTACTTACTTGCTTTGGTCTGCAGTCACATCATTACTTTAGTCATTGGCTGCTTCATACTCAGTCACTTCAGTCAAAAATCAGTCTGCTGCTTCAAGCTGCTTCAGCCTATAGCCAGTCAGCTGCTTCCATCTACCGTCACTTATCCATTTCAGTCTGCAGTCATTTAGCCATTTCAGTCTACAGTTACTCAGCCACTTCATTCTTTAATCATTCAGCCACTTCAGTCCATAGTTATTCATCTGCTTATCTCAATATTCACTAAACTGCTTCAATCTATAGTTACTTAGCCAATTCTGTCTATAGTATCTCAGCCACGTCGCCCACAGTCACTACAACCTATAGTCATTCAAGCACTTCAATATATAGTTGCTTATTTGCTTTGGTCTATAGCCACATCATTACTTCAGTCACTCAACTGCTGCAGTCTATACTTAAATCCCCAGTCGGTGCAATCCATTGTCAGTCAGCTGCTTCAGTCTATAGTTACCTAGCTGCTTCAGTCTACAGTCACTTCAACCTATAGTCATTGAGGCATTCAGTTTAAAGATACTTACTTGCTTTGGTCTATAGTCACACCATTACTTCAGTCACTGGCTGCTTCAATCTACAGATACCCAGCCACCTCATTCTATAATTACTCAGTCACTTCAGTCTAAAATCAGCCTGCTTTGGTCTATGGTCACATCATCACTTTATTCATTTGGCTGTTTCAGTCTATAGTTACTTAGCCACTTCATTGTATAATCACTCAGTTGCTTCATTCTAAAGTTACTTATCTGCTTAACTCTACATTCACTAAGCAGCTTCAGTCTATAGTAACACCACCACTTTAGTCTATAGTAATCCAGCCATGTCAGGACGTAGTAGCTCAGCCACTTCAGTCTACAGCCACTTCAACGTTTAGTCATTCAGGTACTTCAATGTACAGTTTCTTAGCTGCCTCTTTCTGCCGTCACTCAGTCGCTTTAGTGTACAGTAGTGTTCAGCCACTTTATTCTATCATCACTCATCCGCTTTAGGCTACTGTAACTATATCTTCACTAAGCCACTTCAGTCTATAGTCACTTCAACCCATAGTCATTCAGGCACTTCAATATATACTTGTACATTGTTGTATATTACTATGTATATTACTTAGCTGCTTTGGTCTATAGTTAATTTATCACTTTAGCCACTTGGCTGTATCAGCCTAAAGTACCTGCTGCTTCAGTCTGTAGTCAGTCATGTGCTTCAGTCTAGATTCACAACATCACCTAATTCTATGGTCAATCAACCATTCCAGTCAATAGTCACTCAGCCACTTTACTCTACTTTTATTAATTTACTTCAGTTTGTCTATATGTACTCTGCTGCTTCAGTCTACAGTCTCTCACCCATTTAGTCTTTTCCACAATAGTGGTAAATAACTGTAAACGATACAATGATGGTCCACGATGCTCCACTAATTGTTAGCAGATAAAGAGCTAAAGGATCACAGCAGCTCTATCTGAGCCCACCTTATTTCGATTAGGCCCCAGCAGGTGGATGTAGCCTAACCCTGCCTAACCCTGTTAATAAGTGTTTGCTGTGAAACAGCGTCTCGGGTAGCCGCAGCACGAAGGCCAGCGCATTGATCTCACACGCGCTGAAACACACTCTCTCAGAGAGCGCCTTTTAGCTTTAGTGCTGTTTTTTGATGTTATAAAATGGCGGTTCAGAGGTAAGTGAATTACATTGATTCCCCCTGAGCATGGAAAGAGGGGAGAGAGAGAGAGAGAGTGAGAGAGAGGCAGTGATGGGGAAAAGACAAAGAGGGTTAAAGAGAGAGCAAGGGAGAGAGAGAGGCAACATAGAAAAGGGAGATGAAGAGAAAAGAGAAGAAGAAAAAAGTATATATATATATATATATGTGTGTGTGTGTGTGTGTGTGTGTGTGTGTGTGTGTGTGTGTGTAAGAAAAAAATAAGGGGTGAGGGAAAAGGTAAAAAAAAAGATAAAAGGAGTGATATGCAAAAAGTACAGAAAGAGTGAGGGTAATCGAGAGCAAAAGGCTAAGTGCAATAGAGAGAGTATGAGCAAGAGTGAGAGACAGAAGATAGTGGGAGAGAGAGAGAGGAGACTAGGAAAGACAAATAGAGAGAGCAAACAGATACAAGGAAAATAGAGTAGAGAGAGAGAGAGAGAGAGAGAGAGAGAGAGAGAGAGAGAGAGAGAAAGAAAGAGGCAATGATGGGGAAAATACAAAGAGGGTTAAAGAGAGAGCAAGGGAGAGAGAGAGGGAACATAGAAAACAGAGGTAAGGAAAAAAGAGAAAATACGCATGTATGGAAGTGTGGAGAGAGAGAGAGAGAGAGAGAGAGAGAGAGAGAGAAGAGAGTAGGAAAGAGAGAGAAAAGAGAGTAGGAAAGAGATAGAGAGAGCACAAGTGCACGAGAGACAGAGTATAGTGGGTGAGAAATAGAGAAAGTGGGAGAGAGACAGAGAGTAAGAGTGGGGGAGAGAGAGAGAGTAGGAGAGAGAGAGAGTAGGAAAGAGAGGGTAATCTGTCTCTCTTGGTGCCGTTGCTTTGTTTTATCTGGGCGAGCGAGTGTGTGAGAGCGAGTGCAGTAAGGGCTGTAAGTGAATGAGTGAGTCGGAGAGCACTAGATGGACAGAGTGGCCCCTGAAGCACAGCTTCACTAAAATAGCTCTAATGCTTTTATTTGAACAGAAGCCTGGAGCTCTACACATACACATACACACACACACACACACACACACATACACGGGCACTCACTGCCCTACTGCCCCCCCCCTTCCCACCCCCCACCCCTTTTCCTTACAGGAGGAAAGAGAGTGAACCGCAGGAGGAATGTTTTCCTCACACACAGCCGAACCCCTCAGCACACAACTCAAGCTTAAGTGTTTAATTCATCAGAGCTCATCAAGGAGCCAGGGGCACTATGGCATGGCTGGAGGGGGATAGACCTTCTCACTTGGAAGCCAGGCCCCCCAGACTTCCAACTGTTCACAGGAAAAAAACAGTACTTTGATGCCAGTGAAAATGTTACAAAATGTAATTCGTCTTGTGCTCTTATAATACAGGATGAACCCAAAGGCAATGAGTTCTCACATTCTCATTCATTTATTTCCACTTTTAATCAAATGAAAGTGACCGCCAGACTTCTCCTTTGCTCACTGTCAATTTTCTGATGCTTACACGACTGCATGCCGCCACGGGTCTTGTAATATTATATATTGTAATATAAGTTTTAAACCAACTCTGCAAGGTTGGTTAAAATAAGGAACAGTATTTCTCCAACCAACTGAATATGTAAAACTGTAAAAAGATTTTAATGTTTTGTTATTGTTGAAACAAGTAGGTTCAGCAGTACAAGGACTGCAGGGTGGCAGATAAACACTAACCATTTATCAAATGTGGTGGCCTATCAGGGTTTTGTCAGTCATCTCCTTACCAGTGATTCAGTCTGTCTGATTAGAAATTAGAGTTTCACCTTGTCAATCAGGTGGCCCATTCCTGTAAAAGTAGGCAGTTATTGGTCATGGTCTAACATCAAAACCACCAGACTCTCTGACGATGGCCAGAAGTCTTCCTCACGAGACTACAGGTTAAGTATGTGACATAGAATCAGCTTAAGCTAACACTAACAAGGATAGAGCACTACATGCGAGATGGACCACTCAGAGTAAAACGGCTGCGTTAAGCCCTGACAAAACGTAGCAAAACATTTAATAAATGGAAACGGTGGTCACTTGTTGTGTTATGCAAGTGTTGCAACTATGGCAGCAGAGATGGCAATTCTTGGCATCCTTTTTGAACCACTTTTGAAGCCTGATGAAATAAATTTAAATGTTTTTTTTTTAATACTTCAAAATACATATTCTAATATCTTTCATAATCTTTGATTGTTTTGTTGTTGAAGTGGAGAGTCCACTGTGTGCTGCCCTTTTAATATGGCAGGGTTCACATACAAGTTGCTGCTGATTGGGTAACACCTCTGACAGGCCCATCAAATCAAATAAAATGTACCTCAAAGCCTGTTGCACACAATGTTTCACACCATTTCAACCATTTCATGTTTGACCAGGAAAAAACTTTGCACATTTTGTGGCTCTTAAAAAGTCTGTGTGGCAGGTAAAATTTGGGCATCCACTAAACACGAGTGATGTGATGTTTGATTAAGTCAAGTTGAATTTTAAATTAATCAGAAGGCAGACTAAGGTTTTACTGAAAATTAAGATAATATCATTAACTTGGCTAATTTTGGGAACAAAAACTCTGTCAGTGCTTCCGAATGAAGAGCCGTTTGTGAGCTAAAAGAAACAATTTAATTTGTGCACTGAGCAAATTGATCTGACTCACTGAAAAGAGCCGGAATGCCCATAACTGCTAAACACATAACCAGTAAACTAAAATGATCATTTGCCATCATGGTGGTTGGGCCTAACAGAAGACACGAGATACTAGCAACCTGAGGTACACATTTAAGGAAAAATGTTTGAACAAATAAACAAACAAATGAAAGAAGAATTAAATCAATTGACCAATAAATGAAATAGTTAATCAAAATATAATTATGGCACTAATAACAATGATTAAAAACACTAATCCTCCATCTCCAGAATCTAAACAGAAGCACTGGGAGTTATTTTTGTGAAGACGCTGCGATGGTTTGGCTCCTATTGCTGTGATAAAGAGGACGGCTCTCCTCCTCATTTCTGATGAAGCAGCAGAAAGCTCCTCCAGTCATAACACCTGTTCTCTAATCCTGTTATGAGGATAATGACGTTTTCTATCAAACAGACACTGCGCATTTCTCCCAGAGTAATTACCAGTGCAGGAGTTCAGAAACACCCTGTGTGTGTGTGTGTGTATGTGTGTCTGTGTGAATGTGGGGAGATTTATATTTATTCCTTAAACCACAGCATTTCTCCTCTTTTCTATTAATGGTTCTTAATTAAAACTGTTTCACTAAATCTCAGACAGTCAAGGAGACGCTGCTCGCTGGAAAACACAGCGCTTTTTCTTACTTACACTTCATCTGTTTATTACAACTCTAGCTCAAATGCCCTGTTTGTTAACTGTCATATTATTCAGGATGAAGGTTTGCATGTAATTGCGCTGAGTTTGACTCTAAGGCACTGAATGACTATATATGGGTTATTAAGAGAATTACATTAGCATTACAGTATAGAGACACGGTGAATGTTAATGGTCTTGATATATGGTGGGCTTTAGGTGCAGCCCATGTGTTCCCAGCTGAGGTCTGATGAGTGTCCTGTGTAATTAAATAGGCAGCCTAAGATTTCTTTTTCATTTTTATGCCTTTTTTGATAATGTTTGTGCCATCTTATGTATTAAAACAAGTTATAATTCATTTTTACATGACCATATTCCAACCTCTCAATATCTGTTATGAATAACCAGTCTGTTTTTGTTACTATATATGAATGAGCTGTGTTCTGATTGGTTACCCTGCTTTGTGCCTCATTCAGAAAGCAGCTCAGACTAAAACTCTAAATATAACTTAAATTAGACTTGTGTTGTAAAATGCTAACATAGATGACAATGAATGGAAGGCAGAAGTTCATAAACATAACCTTTAAAAAATGTACTGTATTCATCATTGGCCATGAGAACATCATTAGGGTTAAGCTGAAACTATCCCTTCAGTATAAAAGCTGGTGTAGTGAGGAGAATATTTGAGGATAGCTCATTAGCATTAGAGCCAAATATGCAAATATGTGCAAATATGGTTCCAATTTGATTTAATTGGAGAAACTAAAACGTTTTAGCCCATAATAGAGAATTTTGAGCTAATGTTACATTAATGTAAAGTGGCAATTATTAGTCAGTTGTGACAGTAGTCTCCAACGTAACAGACATTAATGACATATCTGATCTGGATTATGGAGGGTATACTAATAAGAATCAAATGCTGCTGTTTTTAGGGACTTAATCCTCCAGTACACTCTTTAAAATCAAATAAAGGTTCCTGAATAGTTTTTGGCTTAGTCATATGGTCTGAGAAAAACCTTTTTAACTTTAAACTGCTTTGTTCTAAGTTCTTCACCTGCAACTCATTTCCAGTTCTTTAAAAACTATCAACTGATTTTCAAAACCACAATTTTTAAGAGGGTAGGTTGTAGAAGCAAGTTTATGAGGGTTAATCTTAAAATGGAGTAATGATTTTAAACACAATGCAGGCTGAACTTAAACAGACAAAGTAAAGATGCTAAGAAGCTAACATGCTAATTGAATCAGACAGTTTGGTGTTGAAAGCATGCTGTGTTTTTGGTTGGCAGAAAGATTTTTTGTACTGCCTTTCACTAAGCATTCTTACATACAAGGAAGAAGGATTAAGGCCTCATGATACCTGTAGAGGTCAAACGATTGGAGAAAGGAAATGACTGGAGGAAATGCATTTTAAATCCTTGTTTTTGACACACTGTTGTAAAGGTGCTGCATCTAGATTACAGTTCAATCAGTAGAACAAACAAAATGCAATGCAAATGGTCCTTATATATATATATATATATATATATATATATATATATATATATATATATATATATAAAACATAAAATAATAATATATATATATATATATATAATATAATATAATATATATATATATATATATATATATATATATATATATATATATATATATAAAATCACACTACAGTTACTGACTTAATAAAACTGATGTTACTCATGTCATCCATATGCCTTAAAAAGAACATTATTAATAACACATAATGCACTTCAACATATATGTGCCTGTCTTTGTCTGTAATTTGCATATGTGTGTGCTACTGGTGACAGTTTAGACTGCAAGCACAGAAAAGCATCGTAAACCCAAAGTGCAATCTGTCAAAACATCTAATCACACTGAAATGAAACTAAATATGAAATGTTTTCATTTCAGAACAGCTCTTTAAGCTTTACATTTTATTGTTGTTCTTGGATGATTTGAAGACAGCTGTTCCTGGAGTGTTAATACTGGCTAGTTTCTAGGTTTTTAGTCCAGCATAACTGCCTCTCTTGTTCAAGAGCAAGCACAAAACAATATACTCTATTAGGGATTGGAACTTAATTTTACAGCTCCTCCAGGTAAATTTTATAGCTGGAGCGTAAGGCTGAAGTTGAAGGCTTAAGACAGTGGTGGATAGTAACTGTTTCAAAGCAGTGATTGGAGAGCTGAGAAAATAAGGCAAAGAGCAACATGACTTAATATCCCATGCTACAGTGACAACACTCATAGAACAAATCAAATTTCCTTATTTAAAACGCAACTTAAACATGAATATTTTGTCCACATTTGACTGGTTAGGCCAATGATCAACCTGGGTAGGCCCATGGCTGCACCCGATTTTAGAGAGTGATATAATGTGTAGTGAGATCATTTTTTCCAGGATGTAATTAGTAAAGTAATTCATTACAGTTTAAGAGAAATAATTAGTCATTTGTAATGCATTCATTTTTTGACTATCCCATCACTGGAACCATGTGCAGGCAAAAGTTGTTTGTGTGTTGCTAGATATAACTCCTTCTGTTTATTATGCACCTCACACTGTGGGTTTCTCTCACAGCCTAGCCAAGCAAATGAGTCAGAGGAGACACTCCAGCACAGGCCCAACGATGAGAGAATGGTGTGTGTGTGTGCTGCTCGTACCAAACGTGTAAGCACTGCTAAGCATTAAGAAATAAAAAAAAAAGACCACAATACCTTTTTTTATGAGAAGAAACAGGGAGATGCTTAAAGAAACAAAAAAGCCTCATCTGATAAGCGGAAGAGCCGGAGAGGTGTGCTTGAATTTCTATGAGTCATCTACACAAAAGCACACCCTCCAGTTAAGGATGTGTTTAATACCAGCTTTTCTCTGCTAATTTCCCTCTCCTCGCCTCATTATCCTCCACGCAGGAGATCTCAAAGACATAGCACGAGTCTTCTCTCCACATACACCAACACCCACATCTGTCCGACCACCACGCTAAGACTTTAAATAGCTGGAAAATGGTCCCGGAGCTATGAGGAGCTAAGCCACTGCAGTAGCACTCTAGCTGCTCCCAAGTCTTCATGTGATGCTAGCTACTTATTATGCTCATGTTAATGGTTTCTTTAAATTGTACACTTTTCCTGAGGCACTGGAAGCCTCGGTAGCTTTAGGAAGCCAAAGGAGCAACAGTAGAGGTTATTTATGGTAGCTTTAATGCATTTTACATTAGCTTTAAGGGACTGTGAGATATGTAGACTTTATTTACAGTAGCTTTAAGACATTGCAAAGTACATGTGTCTATGTACAGTAGCTTTAGGACATTACAAGGTATTTCAAGATTGTTTACAGTAGTTTTAAGACATTATATGCTATGTTGAGGTTATTAATGATAGCTTTAAGATTTTGTTAGTAATTTTGGGGTTATTTACAGTAGCTTAAAGACATTGTAAGGTATATAGAAATCATTTACAACATCTTTCATGCTTCCCAAGGAATGTGCAGTTTAATTACAATATCTTTAAGACATTACAAAGTGTGTAGAGGCTATTTATAGTAGCTTGAAGACATTCTAATTTAAGTACAGTTTATTTACAGTAGCTTTAAGGCATTCTAAGGAATGTAGACATTATGTACAGTAGCTTTAAGATGTTGTAGCTTACATAGAGATTATTTGCCATAGCTTTAAGATGGTGTAGCTTATATAGAGGTTATTTACTGTAGATTTAAGGTGGTGTGGCTTATATAGAAGTTATTTACTGTAGATTAAAGGTGGTGTAGCTTATTTAGAGGCTATTTACTATAGCTTTAAGGTGGTGCAGCTTATATAAAGGTAATTTACCATAGCTTTAAGATGGTGTATCTTATATAGAGATTATTTACTGTAGCTTTAAGGTGGTGTCGATTATATGCAGGATATTTACTGTAGCTTTAAGATGGCGTAGCTTATATAGATGTTATTTACTGTAGCTTTAAGATGGTGTAGCTTATATAGAGATTATTTACCATAGCTTTAAGACATTATAAGACACATAGAAGTTATTTATAATAGCTTCAAGACAATATTAGGTACGTAAGGAGACTTTAAATACTTACTGAAGTGTAAAGAGGTGATTTACAATTGCTTAATCGTATTTTGACTTATATAAAAAAACCTCCAAGACTCATCACAGCCCCATAACAATATAATAGAGATGATTCCATGGCACTAAAAACTAAGACATAACAGAGAAGTGAAGACATGCACACACTAATGACCTGGAGTAAAATGATAGATAAACGTTAATAGATGTTCAGGCTGCTGTGCTATCTCATATTCAGAAAAGAGCCACAGAAAAGTTCTGCTTTCCAAGGTCGTCCTGAATATAGAGGGGACAGCTGCACTACCTCTGGAGTATCTTGTGCTTAGATGCCTTTGTGTTGAGGCATAACAGCAGGGGCTTCACTGAAGGCTGCTTTCTTTAAAGCTATAGGCAGGAATTTATAACGCTTTTGGGGACTTCTTTCCCAGTGCAGCCCTCAGATTTTCAGTCAAATAGTAGGCCTCTTATTGATTCCAATGTGTACAAACAATGCAAATATACTGAAATAAATAGAGAACGACAATTTCTGTGAATCTTGTATTCATAATGCATTATAAATATCTTATAAATGCCCAGTCAAGCCCCTCTTTTCCAGGAGTTAGAACATTAGAGTGCTTATCGGTGGCTTTACACCCAAGACAGGATGTGACGCACTCTAAATTAGCAATGTGTCACTTGCATACAGTCAGTCATTCTGTGGTTAATATTATGTCCTCATGCCTCATAGCATGTTGTGTAGCTGAGTTAGAGCTCCTTCATGATAATAATAATGTCTGGCAATCTGATCCAATTATTTCTGACACTTTGAGTGGGGCTATATTTAAGTGCGAATGCATGCTGGGTGTTTGTGTTCGTATGTGTGTGTTTGGTGTGTGTGTGTGTGTGTGTGTGAGTGTGTGAGTGTGTGTGTGCATTTCTGTGATTGGCACTGTAAATAAATGTATCAGTAAATGCAATGAATGTACATTCATTATCATGTGTGGAAATGACTGTGTGTGGGGGGTGCGGGGGGGTGGTCTTGCACTCATGTTGACATTGTAAAGTGCTCTCCTGTGGTGATCTATAGCTGCATGCACTCAAAGCAAAAATGGTTGTATATAGTACCCAACAAAGACTCTGTGACAACAGAGGAACCCATTTTTTAATTAAACAGTAATATTATAATACATTTAACCCTCTGGGGTCAACAAATTTGACAGCGCATCAAGTTAGATGTTTCTGTGTGTTCTATTGTTTTTTTATGAATATCTTTGTGATAATCCAGCACAGAAATACAATTCAAACATTTCCTAAATTTGTAGAGTCGCACTTTTCATTCCATAATATCACAAGATCATAGGTGACTCACATCCAGAGTTATGAGGCTATGAAGAGGGGATGAGATAGATGTCATCTGCCGCTCACCGTGTGGAACTGGTGGATTCATGTGCCTACATTCTGCATTCTACATTCTGTGTGAAATTGACCAATGGACACTCAGGAAATCACCAAGGACCGAACCATCACGCCTGAAACCCTTCATTCTTCATTCAGTCCGTGTCGGAGACACGTGAAATGGCGAGCAGAGAGTTTACAGCTGCTGAAGTTGTTGCAGTGGGTTTGGAAAGTAGTGATGAGGAGAACATTTATCTACTATTTTATTCATACATTCCACTACTTTTGTAAAAAGTAGTTTTTCTACAACTAGTTTTTCTAAAACCAGACTTCAATTTTTCAGCTTTAGGGCTGAATTATCACTGTACACAGAGCTCCAGGTCAAAAGGGCCTCATTACAGAGAGAGCTGAGATTGTTCTGAACATTTTGGTATATATTAAGTGGGTATCATGTAGTACAAAATTCATGTAAACGTTCAAAGTAGTTGATATCATAACCTCCTAGATTAAAAGTGACGCACATGTTCTTTGAACACCATTTTTTCTAGACCGTACAGCTCGACTGACCAGAATAAACTAAACTCAGTTCTAATAGGTGCTGTTTTAACTGAGTCACTTCTCTCTCTGCTCTCAGTCATCCGGTCCTGCTGTGTGGAGCTGCTGATGTGATTCCTTTAACTCGGCTAATTCCTCTAATAGCTCTGCAGTCTTTGAGGTGTGTGTGACGTTCAGCTCGCTGTCTGAGGATCAGAGACGCACTGTGTGTTTAGCCTGAGAGCATTTCATACATTTCATTAAGTCACACTCGCTCAGGTGGCCATGCAGACACACACACTACCAGGAGTGATAAAACACAAGGACAGCAGTGTGTGGAGCTCGGGGGAGTGTGTGTAATACAGGAAGTGCCTGATGGAGACATGCGTGGCTTATATGTGTGCATGATCTTGTAGACAAGTTAAACACCTCCTGTTCAAATTGCATGTGTTGTTGATTTTGTATGCATTCACCTATTTACACTTTGAAAATCATCAAAACATAACATGACTACAAGTGCCCACTAGGACCACCTATAACCTCGCCCACAAAATATTCTGTAGGTCACGAGGTGCAGACACAAAGGCCCAATCCCATTTAACCCCTCGCCCCTACCACTCAGCCCTTTGTTTTGCGTGTTCACATCTAG
Organism: Colossoma macropomum; assembly: GCF_904425465.1. Classification (NCBI taxonomy): domain Eukaryota; kingdom Metazoa; phylum Chordata; class Actinopteri; order Characiformes; family Serrasalmidae; genus Colossoma; species Colossoma macropomum. The sequence continues at coordinate 33,546,692 of NW_023494788.1, forward strand.
GGGTAGGCTGTCCCGATTCTAGGGGTAAGGTGAAGTTTTAGGGCTACATGGCCCTCCAAATGGAGGTTTTTGTTTAGAGACACACCCCAAACAGAGTGTTATGACAAAAAAGAAAAACTGGCAAGAAGACTGTACAAGCGACCAAAGAAACCCACAAATTTTCTGTTAAAAAATTACAGTAACCATTGTATTATCATAGTTTAGTGTAATTTTAATGTATTATGGTCCTTTTCTTCATAACAAGCATGAAAAATTACTAATAGTATAAAATGTCTCAGTAGCTAGTTAGCTAAATTTCCCTTTCCACCTCAAATAGTCCAGCAGTACTGACACCTGAAGTGCCAGAATGAAGCGCCGAACAAGAAGCTGGTGAATGGCTGACCTCAGTTTCATATCAACAAAGAATTAGGGGGGAGGAGAAAAAAAAATAATTGTCGCATCCCCCTACCTTCAAAACTTGATGCCCTAAATGTAACCAATGCCCAGCAGTGAGGTTGCTGAACTTTACCCTTCTCTGCTGTCACTGCAGACTGGCAGGGTCGCTTACAGAGCACCGATAGTAGCCTGTTAATGTTTATTTGAGGGTTGTTCCATTTCAACCACAACCTCTTGTAACTCAGTTCTAAGGGGCAAGGTGACCCTCGAAAACAAAGGGTAGGGGTAAAAAATAAGAAATGAAATTAGGCCAAAATAACATGGTAAAAAGGATACATTTAGTAAAAAGGGTAAGACAAACAGCTTCCTGACTGGTGTATGGAAAACACTGAACGCTAACACTCTGATCAGCAGTGAAAAAGCTAAAGCAGATGCCTTCACTCATCCATTCATCCATTCATTCACACGCTGAGAGAGAGAGTATGAGAAGAGGAGAGAGAGAAAGAAAATAAGAGGGAGAGAGAGAGAGATGTACAAAGAGAAAGAGAGAGAGAACATTACACTCTATTGGATATCAATGCAAGGTCTCTCTCTGTCTCTGTCTGTTGTTTAGCAGACTGTCTTGGGTAATTTGTCTCTTATTACTCCACATTTATAGGCCGATCTACATCATTTCACAATCCATACTGACATTTCTGGAGACATCATTTCAAACAAACTTACCAACCAGTTCCTGTGTTACCATCAAAAGTGCTAAATGTCTGCTTTTCTTATCCGGCACTGTGTTTGCTAATTTTTAACAAACACACCTGGCATATCTTCCGATTGTGTTCAGTCCATTTTGTACTTCTTGTGTAGCTTTTGGAAATGAGACGCATCTCAACAGGCCTTACTAAGTACCTAACAAACATATAAATATACAACCAAATCCTGGGATTATTGCATTCCGTGGCACGCATTTATATTTATATTTCTGTAAAATCCAGTAGTCCCGGTAAATGAAAAGTATTCTTTAGCTGCGCTAGGCTGTATAGGATACGCGCCTTATGTTGACATAATGCACTCATAAAGCGGGCATAATGCAAAACAAATCTGCGGGAAAAAAGAGCTGCACTAAAGCGGGCGGGAAAGAGCATAAGATTTGTTGGGGAAACATGAAGAAAACAATCGAGCTGGCAGCGGGCAAGTCTTCCACACCGAGATTGGACACATTTTCCATTTGAGTGAAGAATTGCAGTTTGGGTGTAATGGTATATTGGAAAAGCAACAAATGACCCTGTTAGAGGAGGCAGTGGTGTCATTACGCGCGTGCGCGCACACACACTCCGTCCGACCCCCCCATCACCCACCCCCCACCCCCACACACACACACAGTTCTAACCAGCTTTAAATTAAGAAATATGAGTGAGATTGCCATGCCAAAGATAGAGAGAGGGAGAGAGAGGGAGAGACTTGCAATCTCATAAAATACTCCATGATCTCAAAGACTTCATAATTGGATCTCATAACCTACACATGGATATAGTGGAAGGGAATGACACTGCACAGACTGAATTAGATTGCTTCCTCTATCACTTCCTCCAGCCGCCCGTAATGGACCCTGAGCTTTCTCGCCTAGTACACTCCATGCATTCTTACTTAACCAGCCACGAGCTTCCTCGTTAAACTGGTTTCTGTAGCACGAATGCTACCACATCTGAAGCCACCACATCAGAGACGATGCGATAACTGGAAAAATAACATCAGCTGAGCAATGTTTTATAGCTCTTTGCTCCAAAACAGCTTGCTCGCGGCTCTTGTTCAGAACAGGCAGGTACATTCAATGCGAGTGTGTGTGGCTACATGAAGCTGCAGCATTCCGGCCTTGAAGGAGACACAAAGCAGTCTTGTTTTTCCTGATCTTATCTCAGTATTGCTCTATAGGCACTATGTGTGGCCACTTTATTGGAAACTCCTCCCATCAGCTTATGCACAGTTTGTGTTCTAGTTCTTTTATGCACTGTTTTATTAGCACTATTTTATTTTTACTTGATGCTGGGGGTTAAACTGTGATTTTAGAGGTGAAGAAGTCAACAATGGGTGTCAACAATGTGGGAACAATATTGCTAAATGTGATTAATGCTAATAGTCTGTGTATCAGATAATTCAGTTGCATGGCTGTATTTAGGATCCTTTGTCAGTTTTGGCATGAAAATGATATCAAACTCTGTTGAATTGATGGAGTTGATTAGTTGATTAACAATATGTATCTAGCTATGTACAAACGTGCAAACTGCAACATTCACTTAGCAAGGCCGTAGGATAAACTTCAGTTATACAAGTCAAATGTAATAAAAGTTCATTTTTACATGGAATAGACCTGCTGTGTGTTAGATTTAGCTTCCTCACAACAATATCTGCTCATGCAAAAGAAAATATCTAGGCTACATAAAGCTTGAGGCATAAAGACCATAATTATTGGGCAAGTTAAAACATCATGGAACAGCAGGAAGGATTCAATGTGTACTTTGAGTTTGAACACCCTTGGTCAAATTGCTTTAAAGTGTATTAAAAATGAATTATAATGTATTAAATGTACTAAAATTGTATTAAGATTCTAACTCAAAATAAGACAAAACATCCTCTACAGGTTACAAATGTAAATAGAGTTTCACATATTGTAAACACATAAAACATCAAAAATAAAATACGCCATAATTTTTGCACAGATTATATTTTACATTCCCTCCCCCCCAATATTTTAAATCCCACAATAAACAGTGACTCTGCATTAAAATGTACAGAAGTGTGTTCTCTTAGAGGATGTGTTAACGTATAAAATCAACAAAAACACTTTATTTTACTGAACGTTTTGCTTACGATTGTTCATGCAATACAGGACGATACTGAAAAAATGGTAGAACGAAACTTGTGAAAGGTTATAGCTTGTTTGACATTAATCAAATAGTAAAATGGGTTTAAATGAGAGGCAGGTTGCCAGATTTGTGGTTTTCCTGCCAAATTTGAAAATATCGCAGGGTGCTACTTTTTGGGGCTACTTGTTTAATGTATCCTGGTCACTGAAAAGGTTTGAGACTTTCATTGCAAGTAGTAGAAAAAGAAAAGCAAATCATCTTATGAACCTATATTGGTGCTAGTTTTGAATGGCTGCCAGCGTAAGAACAGGCATGGCCAGTAAGAGAAGGGGGCAAAATAGTGCCATGTTAGGTGGCACGTCGCTGACAGACAGCTCAAGGCCATGTCCTGACTATTCTAAACATGAAAGAGAGCAAACACACATTTTCTAAGCCGCTTATCCTTCTGGGTCACGGGGGGAGCTGGAGGCAAACACACACATAATATCACAAAAATGGCCTGGAAGGCGACCCTGGCAACTTAATTAATTAAAAGGCTGTTTTCAGAAGGACTGTGAGGGTGCCCATGAGTAACATGAGCTGATAGAAGAATTGTTAGATTATTAAAAAAATATATTTTTGGCCCACAGTGTTTAACCCCAGTCGGCACTCATGCCCATCACCAAAATAATGCCAGTGCTGACTGCTAATAAATGGGGTACACACTTAAAAATTATGGTTCTTCAAAAGTTGCTTAATGAAGAAAATGGTTTTATATAGAACCATAAAGACTCAAAGAACCTTTTGTATGATTAAAGGGTTCTTTGCATCATGACAGCGTTCTTCAGATTGATGTAGAGTGTGCTGTAAATGGTTTTATACAGAATCTTTTAGAAAAGGGTTCAATATAGCACCAATAAGAGTTCTCCTATTGACAAAAGCCTGACATCATAACAATAGAAGAACCCCTTTTGGTGCTGTATAGAACCATCTACAGCACATTCTCCATCAATCTGAAGAATCCTTTCATGATACAAAGAACCCTTTAATCATGCAAAGGACTTTCTTTATTAAAGAACACTTGAGGAACCATCATTTTTAAATGTGTAGAATTACCAATATAACTACAATCAACTAAACTGAAGCAACTTCTGAAGATATTTCACAGTTTATCTTCTGTATGAATGGACTGACCTGAGCGCTGGGCCTTGAGCTTTGTTTCATAGCAGGTATTATGCATAACACTGATAATTAATGTTGAATAAAACCTGCTGGAGTGTCCTCCTCACTAAGATGCTCTTCTCCTGCCTCTGTGAATGAAGTGTTGGCTGAGGTGCTCATATTTGTAGTGAAAGCTGACCCTTGCCATTGTCAGAGCACCTGGTAACAAGCTAGCACATTAGCATATTTTCCATTACCTGTCCATACTCGAGTACTGCGGGACTTTTACCACATGGGGTCAAGCGAAATTAAAACCACTGTGGTTGTATCATCATAGGGTAAAACTGGGAGGGGGGGGGTTGTTAATCAACACTCAAACAACCTAAGCCAAGAGCCTTTTTCAGTCACCCTCCTGTTGTCCAGCTGAAAGAGCGCAGGGCCAGTGATTTGCCGGCTCCACTTTGCGGATTGCTGTCGTTGTTGTTGTTTACTGTGAGGGGCCGTGAGCGAGAAGCTGGTGGATTCGTCCTCTCATTTTCCAGCTCAAGAATGCCATGTATCACTACGGCAACCTGCTCTGGGGTTACTATAGTTACAGGGCTACGTTTCCAGCGGAGAGGTGCATAGGATAAGCAAAGTGGGTGAAAAAGAGAGAAAGGCACACGGAGAGAGAGGGAGAGAGAATAAAGAGCATGCAGGCTGTTTAGTCTTGGGGCTCAGAAAGGATTATGCTTTCCCATGTTCAGTTTTCCACTTAGCTTGCTCCTCTTTTCTCTGTGATGAGATGATGCAGGCAGAGAGAGTGAGAGAGATGGAGAAGAAGGACACAACCCTGCTTTGAGTACACATCCTGCATTATTAACATACCAATAGACAAACAGTGCTTAGTAGTGGGTAGAAGGCCAAAGTTAAAAGAATATTCCAGCACCTTTAACCTGCTGTCTATCTTCCACTTCTGTAGTGTATGGTCGTTCACCAAGAACATGTCCTTGTACACAAAACTCACACTAATAATGTGCAGGTACTTCACAGGCTTGTATTATAAAGTGGGCTTCAGCATCTGCCAAGTGGCTTCCATTCATGGTACTTCATAGTATATCACATCATTAAGAACGCCCGCCACCATTCTGGTGGGCAAGCTGCAACTCAGGCATAGCTCGTTTCATGGCTGAAGGCTGGAATGACTGAAAAAAAAGATGAAAAGATATGTGGACATTGTAGAAACAGCCTCCAGAAAACACTATGAGGAAAAAATTGGTTCAATTGGAGGACTGGATCCATATTACCTGCATACCTCTCAGGTTCAGATAATTCCAATGCATAGTATTTTACGAAAAACTATGACAAATGGCTACCAAAGCTGCCCCAAAAAAGCTTTTAAATAATCAACACAGACACTTTATTCACCAGCTTCTAATTCAAATTTTTCATTCTACCTTAAATGATGCAAACATTTAGGAGCCTTATACTGTACGTATACTGTAAGCCTCAGTGCTTATGCGCAACTAAGAGATATTTCGAAAATGTCACAGACAAATTTGTAGACATCAAGTTTATCTCAACAAATCTATCCTTAATCAAGAAACACTTTTAACAGTTTTGTTTTATATAAATGCTAACCGCTAATCTGCTAACAAACGGCAAAGCAAAGCTCACTTCTACACTTCAGCTACTAGACTAATGAGTGCAATTTGGCAAGCTTTTTAGTGTGCTTGTATGTGATTTTGTGGCAGCCATTTACATTTCACCTTTGATTTGTTATCACTATGGCAACAAATTACTGGACTAATCTCAAATATATTAGTTAATAAACTTTAAAAACGTTTTACTGCCATGACTGGATCACATTTGGCTTTGTCATCTCATAACAAACCACCACTGCGCCACAGAATGAACATTATTAGAATACTATGAATTATGTGTTTTTTATGTCAGTTCATTTTCAGTTCGTTTTCAAAGTCAAAACAAAGGCCTATCAGCCTTTTGCTACAGGTGTGTACTGTTGAAGGTAGCATGGTACTGATTTGTTATGAATTTAGTAACTTATGTTACTCAGTTATCTCTAACAGAGCAATATTAATTACATGCAAACATAAATTTCCTCTATATAGATTATACATGCCTGTATGTAATTTTGCATGCATGTGTGCTACCCACGACAGCTAACTGCACAACTTTGATTGTGAAAATGAGCAATAGAGCGTTTACAGCTGTAACAATCTGCAGAGAAGTGGGAATACCTAAACAAGCTAAAGTCTTAAAGGTTTTATTTTGAGGCTGTTTTTGGCTACTTTCTAGGTTTTCATATAACATTAGCATTAGCAAATCATAGTTTTAATCAGGCGTAACTGGCTGTTTTGTTCACAGTCACGAAATCTTTAAAGATTTACTGTGACTGGCTATTACTTTCTAAATGAATTATTAAAATGAAAAGTGTTTTTCCTTGCATATTCCAATTGGTACAGTTGTTTGTGTTTTAGAGAGTAACACAGAAGTAAAGTTTTGAGTAGTGAGATCACATTATCAGAGAAGTAAACAATAAAGTAATCCATTACATTTTGAGAGAAATAATTAGTTTTTTTTTATGAATTACTTTTTTGAGTGTCTGACTCAACACTGCAAGTGTGACACTTCCAGAAACACTCATCCTGACCACTCCAGTGACCCGATGCTAACACACAGACCACAGTCCTTATACTTCTTCCCATTTTACATGCATCTTTTTTTAGGAGAGCTGCCTCAGTCAGGCCTGGCTAAGCTACATCGATATTCTTATCTCAGTCTGACTGGAACATGGGCCCTCGTTTTTGTTGAAGTCCCAAGAATAGACTCGAAACTAAAGGGGAGTAAAAAAAAAAAATGAAGATCAAAGAGAAGTTATCGGAAAGGACAGGAAACCCAAGCCTGGAGTCAGCGCTTTGTCTCCCAGTAATCAGCAAATTGAGGCCTCGGCTCGTGGGGAATTTACCGGGCGGCAGGAAGAGTGTGAGGAGAAGTGTATAGTAAGCAAACTTGCTGTGCCGAAACACTGCAAAAAACTAACTAACTAAATAAATAAATAAAATCCACAAACAAGTTCCACTCCTCAGGTGGTGAGTGTGCACAGGCATGTGGCAGAATGTGGAGACAAAGCTGGCTGATCTCTCTTTTAGTTTAGTTTTAGTTTATTATATCCTATATATCTATTAAATATTGTATATCTTTTTTGTTTAGGACCATATACAACAATATTAATCTCTGCACCACATTTAACTATTAGCTCATTTCATTTTGATATTACTAAAGTTTAGCATTAGCCAGTTAGCCAGATAGACTAAATAGAGAAATATATGCTTTTGTCAGTGTGAGTACTACTGACCATTGGGCAGGCCACATAGTAAAGGATGCATACATGAACTAATGACTTTTAATGAATGACATTTTATCATTTTTATCCATAGGGTTATAGAGTTACTTAACTATACCATAAACATGTTATAGCAGATGTCATATGTATGATGTCATGACTGCTAAAGTTACATGCTAATGTATGCTGTGTACTACAGTGAGCTGTCAAAGCATCAAAAATTATGACATACCTCAACACAATTAGCAGAAACGGTAACATGACATTGTTATATTACTGAACAAAATCTGACATGGCAACCATGACAGCAAATAACATCTGCCATGACAAAGTTATGTCAATGTTATGTAGCAGAGTTCTAGTAAAGTGTTACCTGTGTAAGCTGGCTTTACACAGTGAAACTTACATGAAACTAAATTGCACTAGAGTTGCACAAAGTTGCGTAAAACACCATGCAACTCATTTGAAACTCAGCCAAAACAGTTGCAAGCATCTCCTCGTTGTGAAACAAGTTTCATAAAACAATAAAAATGCCAATAACGTATCACATGATCATATCAAAGGACATGATGTCAAACGACTAATTTCAATGGATCAGTGAACAAGAAACTAAAACCAGATGGCTGATTCATTTTCTGTATGGTTGCTAGTTTTTTCTTTTTGTCAGTTTCCTGCTAATGTCCCTGTATTAATTATTGGTTTAACTAGCCAGCTAATGCTAACAGCTGGCTGCTAGAGCCACAGATTATTCATTTTCTCTTGATGATCCCTATTCACACAAAACTCTGAATCCTTTGGGACCAATGTGATGAACATCATTACAGAAGCGGAGACAGAGATGCATAGATGAATTTGTTGTGCCTCCAAAACTCAATACGAAAGATAGGAAGTGCAACGTTAGTGGCTCTTTTAACTTAAAGTTTCAAAGGCTTACTGTACACTGAGTAGATTATAAAGTTTAATATATAATAAAGATCCACAGGTAAATAAAAGACAGACATACAGATACCAAAAATAACAACAACTGGTAAAATTTACATTAAATAAAGGCTATAAAAATGCTCCAAATATGTGAATAAGACCATGCAAATGACTTCATATAGTGCAAATAAAAGAGTATACCAAAAAGTAGGAGTTAGTTTAGCTAGTGGAGTAATCAAATGTGTTGCATGCAACTTTGTTTCTGGATTGCTTAGAGTAACTGTAACTTGTTGCATTAAAGTTTCACTAGCTAAAGCCAACCTTTATTCACTTTCGTAATAATATGGTTCAAATCCTATTTTGAATCGGTCATGAAAACCGAGGCATTTCACACATATCTGTATTTTCTTCCTACAGCAGTTTATCTCTGCACACCCACATCAAAGTGTTTCAGTTTGGACTATTTTTTAAATGAGGCACAATAAAGGGGAGGCAGCCAATCAGAACAAAAGTCATTTGCATATCTGTTTTAAAGGCACATCATTTTTTATTCTAAGAGAGGTTGGAAAAATGTTTCTGTACAAATGAGTTATGACTGTTCTCACAAATGTGGTAAATGGAAAAAAGATACAGTGTAATTGTAGGACTTGGTGCCTTTTAAATTGAAGCTACTGGGTTTAAACCTCCTCAGGAATCACGAGTCTACATCTGAATCCTGAGTCTACATTTTATGTTTATTCGCAACTGTCACAAATACAGATTGGCTCAAGTTTAAAGCCTAGTATTTGACTAAACATGACTGCCATCATGACTTTCCTCTACTGTCACTCTTTAGCCTTGGACTAGGCTTACATTATGTCCTTAGAAAAGTTTCGTCCAATAGGTGGGGGTAGTGAGCAACTGCAGCCAATGAATCACCTATTTTTCTTTATTATTTATTTATTTATTTATTCATTCTCCCTAAAAGCTTTGCTGAATGCCGAACGAGAGGGTAGTTCATAGCCTACACATGTACTATTGCTGGCCAGCAATCAGATTTTTCAGGGACACTTTTGGTTTTATTTTTTGCACAAGAGTGCATTTTCTCCTCAGTGGAAAAGAAAAAAAAAAAAAAATTATGGGGATGAAAAAGCATTGCAATGGAAAAAGTCTATCTTTTCAATTGCTTCATTCCTCACATGAGGCCAGTCTTTAGTTCATGTGGCTTACTAATATATTTAATATTTGAATTAGAAGGGACCTGTGAAAAGCTAATAAGAGTAACTTCAAGGATGTAATTTTGATGTGAATTTTTTTTAACATTCATGCTGAATGTTAAAACAATTCAAACAATTCAATATGAGCTGGTGCATGGAAAAAGGTGTAAAACAGATCTTACTGAACCAAATAAAAAGCTTTTAGAAATGTTATATTGGAACTATATATAGTTTGGGGTGATTCTTGTTGGGGACATGCTTGCACTCTTGGTTAAGGTCCAGTTTTTAGGTGTCCATGCCATAGTGGACTAGCAAATCAATGACTATGACAGAGTTATTACTGTCCTTATGCTATGTTATTGGGACATACATCATTTAGTAAATAGTTATATAGTAAGTTACATTTACATCCTGTATTGAAAGTTTTGAGGCATGTTTCTGGTGGTTTTGCTGTCAATGACAAAAACATGGCAAAAATTGTAAAGGGTGGTTAAATCCTCTCCTCTTCTACTTACTAAAACAAATGTGATGTGGATTAAAGGTTTAAAGTTTCCAAGCCTTAACTAACAACATGAGTTTTGATGCTGCATTAATTTGGGTTTGATTTTAAACAAGTAAACACATCAATTGAAATATGCAGTTGTGTGATAACATTTAGGGACCCCTGGTCAACTGACATCAACGTTTTGTTGAATTCTAAGTGAAAATAAGTTAACCTGTCCTCTGCAAAGAAAAGAAAAGTGGCCTGTGCAAAAGTTATGGAACATTTAATCTTTTATGTTTTTCCAATATGTTAAACTCACGTAAAAATAGAAATTGTGCACTAAAATTTGTAATCAAAATATGCCATATTTTAGAAGGTGTGTTTTCACACCAGGCAACTGTACTTCAATCAATATTTTTTATCAATACTTAGTCTATAGTAATTGCTTGATGTGTGTGCACACGCTCACTCAGAAACACAGTAGATCACAGAAAACTCCAACTCCACTTGCTGATCCATTTTACTGACCAGCATCGACATGCATACTCACTAACTACTCTGGAGACAGATTTTAATATCAAACTCAGGAAATAAACATAAACTGTGCATTTGTGTAAAATTTGTAGAAAATGGCAAACTCAAGTTGCAAAAAACTGCAAAAGGTGCTTCAACTTATTTTCACTTATAAAATCAACAAAACATATATTGTGACTGGGGGCGTTCAAACTTTGGCATACAACTATAGGCTTCTGCTTTGAATTATAGCCATATAAGCATAAGCAGGATTGGATCTGGATGGGAAAATATATGACCAAAGACGCACAGAGGACACATGCATTGGACTTTGTGCCAAAGCTAAAAGGATTCCTGCTTGTATTGTGTTAATTGGACATAAATTCTGCTCTGAGAAAGGATAGCAGAGTCGAGTAGGGACACAAAGTATTGTAGGTGTATGTGTACACGTGCATATATGTGTGTGTGTCTGTTTGGTAGTGTGTGGGAGTGAAATTATGATGCGTGAAATGTACTCATTTTCTCATCTGAATATGTGTGTGTGTGTGTGTGTGTGTGTGTGTGTGTGTGTGTGTGTGTGTGTGTGGGCACATGCCCAGGGAGGCTGTAGTCTAGTAGAGTTGCTGACTCTGGGTGATTGCAGGCCCATTACTTTCACAGAGTGTTTTTTGTCGATGCGTTTGGTAAAGGCCCTCCACTACACACTGACTTTACTGTCACACGACGCGAGTCCTTGCATAACCTTCATTCTTCTGAAGTGCGAGCTCTGGAGTGATTCCGTAAAATGAGGACATTAGAGTCCCCAGTGTTTTACACCAATAAAGATTAGTCATTCAAATCTGACTATTATTATATTGAGACTCAAACAATGATCAACCTCATGTTTATATACAGTATGTCTGCAACCCATAAAATGTGAAGCACAGTTTTTGTGCCCTGCATGCAAATAAATGCACACCCACCTACACACACACACACACACATACATACAATACATAGATATGTTTTTATACAAAGTCAGGACTTACATGACACTGAAAAATGAACTTTGACGGAAATTAAATGCAAATATATATATATATATATATATATATATATATATATATATATATATATATATATATATATATAAATAACTAGCTGTATGTCTATAATATTTCTCATATATATTACACATTACCAGCATGAATATTTCTTAAGTCTGACCATAAACCCAACATCAGGAACCAAAAGGAAATGAAGCTTTAGTTTAAAGCATTCCACAAAGTCAAGAGCAGTTATATTAGAACATGTTTTTCACTGGTTTTATTACAAAGTCAGGACCTGTTTGTCCTAAAGATGTATGAAACCAAACAAACCTGCACACTCATACACATGAAGCGGCTTTGGGTTCTGCCAGTAGGTGGCAGTGTTGATCTGCTCTGCGGTTCACTCCATAACAGGTTAACCAAGCTGCAGTGAATCATCGCGTGTGCACACACGGTCTTGTTTAATCAACGACTGGTGCCCTCAAAAGCTTAAAAATACAGTATTAGCACAAGCTGTCAACAGGACGTCAGGATCTCAGAGCTTTGCTTAATGCTGAGAGAATGATGGCAAAAGAGAATGACAACATACATAAAATCAAAGAGTCAAAGATTTGCAAATGACCTGATGGCAAACCACACCTCTGCTGGAGATGGTGGTGTGAGATCTCTGTGTCTTCAGTGTTTGGACATCCAAAAGTTTGTGGACACCTGCTTCTCCAGTGTTTATTTCTGAAATGAAGGTGTTAATAGTGAGTTTGTGCTGCAGTAACAGCCTCTACTCTTCTAGGAAGGCTTTACACTAGATCTTGGAACATTGCTGTGAGGATTTGATTGAGTATTAGTGAGGTCAGGTACTGATGTTGGATGGTCAGTCCTGGATCACACGAACTCATCCCAAAGGTACTGGATGGAGCTCCATCACTCCAGAGAACGCAGTTCTACTGCTCCACAGCCCAATGCCAGGGGGGCTTTATACCCCTCCATTCCATGCTGGACATTGGACATGGAGAGCTTATAGGGCTCCAGAAATTCCCTTTCTATTAGTAATGCTTTTTAAGCAGACTGTATAAGCTGGGTGCACCATTTCATAGCTTACAATGGTTGTCTGGATACTTTTGGACATGTATGATAAAGATCCATCTTTACTGAGTCCATATAAATGCAGAGAGGAGCTAAAAAATAGAAATCAGTGTTGCTTTTGACTACTTGGGCTACATTTGACATACTGTGTTCATCCCTCTCTCTCTCTCTCATTTAGATCTTCAGATTGGCATTCATTCTTAAAAATATCATTATGTGGTAAGAAGCAGTTCAAGTCAAATAAATTGTTTGATTAAAGCAAACTAATGGAAAACAACAGCTCAGATGAATAAAAGAAATATTTATTCGTCAATCCAAATCTCACAAACACTTCACAATAACCTCTGCTCTTTTCTGTTTTTTATAGTGTGAAATGTAATTAAGAACTGCTGAAGTGCTTAATAACATGATAATAATACTAAAGAACAAAATCACATACAAATCAGGAGTACATATATATACTGTATGTACTGTATGCAAATTAACTCAAACTTCTATCTCTCACTTTCCCCTTCATATCTCTGTTCCCTTCTTTCTTTTTCCACTTTTTCTGTCTCGCTTTCTATGCAAACTTTCCATCTCTCCATCTCCTCCTTTTCTCTCTTTCTCTTTCTCTTTCTCTCCCTCTCTCTCTCTCTCTCTCTCTCTCTCTCTCTCTCTCTCTCTCTCTCCTCCCTCTCCATCTTTGTCTCTTGCTATTTTGAAAAGGTCTCCGCTCCCTCGCCTTATCACGGATAGAGACAAGATACATCTGACCAATCACGGTGCTTTGATGTACTTCTCCTTGCCCTTCTGTCCTCTGGCTTCGTGGCTGGTCGGCTTTGACATCAAAGGGCTTGAGGCCTGCCTTCACCGAGGCAGCCTTAGAATCAGAGGAGAGCATTTCCCAGAATTCTCTTCTCTGTCAGCTGGGCAAGGTGAGGGACGACATCAGCAACAGCCAGTAATAGCACACTTACAAAAAAAGGGAAAAATTGTATTGGGATCTTCTTTCTCTCTCTACCCTCACATCTTTCTCCCACTCTCTCTCTCTCTCTCTCTCTCTCTCTCTCTCTCTCACTGATAATTTAAAAGCAGGTAAGAGACTCTGCTCTAATAAAGCAGAAAGGGGGCTCTCAGTGTTGAGATGAGCTGACCACGGCCATTAAAAACTGACCTTTCTCTTCCTCTCTTCCACTCTCTCTCTTTCTCTATAATTCCATCCACCCCTTTCTCATTCGCCCCCTTTCCCCATCTCCAGAGCGAGGCTTCAGCCAGAGAGGAGGAAGAAGAGCTCTTCTCATCATGAACGAGTGCCGAGAGGGCCGTTACACACACGCCGCTAAAGCCTCTCCGTCACAGCTGTTTTTTGGCCGAGAGCAGCTGGAGAGTAATAGCCATCGCAGGGCTGATACCTGCTGCACTACGCCCAGAGGTTTGTAGGCACATGCTTTTCCAATGATCCTGCTGAATTGAAGGGTATTGATAGTGAGTTTGTGCTGCAGTAACAGCTTCTACTCTTTTGGGAAGGCTATACTCTAGATGTTGAACATTGCTGTGAGCATTTGATTGAGCACTAGTGAGGTCAGGTACTGATGTTGGATGGTCAGTTCTGAATCACTCCAACTCATCCCAAAGGTATTGAATGGAGCTCTATCACTCCAGAGAACACAGTTTCACTGCTCCACAGCCCAGTGATGGGGGGCTTTATACCCCTCTAGCCCACACTTAGCATCCAGAGCATCCCATTCTTTCGGTCAGTAATAATTCTATGGAGATTATTCAAGCTATATGTGCACAATTGAACACCTGGGTCAGCAGTGGGTGCACTTAGCTGAACTAACTGATTAGAATGGGTGTCATTTACACTAGTCAGCCATAACATACGACCCATCTTCTTGTCTCTACACGCACTGTCCATTTTATCAGCTCCACTGACCATACAGGAGCAATTTGTAGTTCTACAGTTACAGACTGTAGTCCATCTGTTTCTCTGCATACTTTGTTACACGGTTCTTCCATGGTCAGGAGCACAACTGGACCCCCTCAGAGCAGGTTATTTGGGTGGTGGGTCATTCTCAGCACTGCAGTGACACTGACATGGTGGTGGTGTGTTAGTGTGTGTTGCGCTGGTGCGAGTGGATCAGCATCAGTGCTGCTGGAGTTCTTAAACACCTCAGTGTCGCTGTTGGACTGAGAGCCAAAAGCATCCATCCAACAGCGTCCTGTAGGCAGCGTCCTGTGATCACTAATGAAGGACTAGAGGATGACCAACACAAACTGTGCAGCAGCAGATGAGTTATCGTCTCTGACTTTACATCTACAAGGTGGACCAACAAAGTAGGAGTATCTAATAGAGTGGACAGTGAGTGGACACAGTGTTTAAAAACTCCAGCAACACTGCTGTGTCTGATCTACTCACACCAGTGCAACACACACTAACACGCCACCACCACATCAGTGCCACTGCTGGACTGAGAATGACCCACCACCCAAATAATACCTGCTCTGGGGGGGGGGGTCCTGACCATTGTAGAACAGGATAACAAAGTATGCAGAGAAACAAATGGACTACAGTCTGTAACGGTAGAACTACAAAGTGCTCTTATATGATCAGTGGAGCTGATAAAATGGACAGAGTGTAGATACGAGGAGGTGGATTTACTGTTATAGCTGATTTGTTTCTATCTGGGCATGTTCAGCTTTTTTGTAACATCAAATGAAGAAACGATAAAAGGTACATTGCCCTCTACACTTCCCATAGCACACTGCAATCTGTCAGAATAAACACCTGTAACATTTCAGCATTATAGAGCATAATGGAAAGTGTTTGTTTTTAAGTAAACAATGTGCTGATGCATCAGCGTATCAACATCTTCCATAATGAAAGTCATCAACAACTAATCAACAATGTCGACTATTCATTCCATTCCTTAAGAGGCTCTTAATAACATATGAACCACAATCAAGCTGCCAATACTTCATTACAGAACATACCACAAACAAATCAAGATCTCAGTTAAAACACACAATTATCCCTTAATTGCAATCCGTTTGTAAACTGCAGTCTTTAAGCTTTAGAAGACACAGCAAAATCATGTTGTAATTGTACATTAAAGAGAAATTCCAGCGATTTTTCAAAATTTCTGCGTAACTGAGTCCTTTGAGATGTAAACAGAGAGATTCAGAGTGGTTTGATGTGAAATGGTTCAGATGTCTTTACAGTGGGGATGGTAGGAACCAGGGGTCACCATGACAACAACACAAATATAGACATTTTATTTGAGTTTTGTATGGAATATTGATGATGCTAAAACAGTCATGAATCAAATAATAATAATAATAATAATAATAATAATAATACAATAAAATAAAAACTCTGGAGATGAGACGGGGTGTATGGAGTCAATACAACTTGATTATGGTATGGGTTTGTTCCCTGACTAAAGGTACTGAGATGTACCCTTGAGGCTACCACCCTAGTGACAAGAGGGGTACTGCCCCAGTGACAGTTTACTACCTTTATTTCTGAGAGTGTAGAGACATCAGTGTCACTCCTAGGTTGGTCCACTGAATGCAATTCATTATGTAATAATTTATCATGTATTTACATAATTAGAACCTAAAAGTGGCTTAGGGTTTATAATATATGGACCACACTTAAGAAGCCAATACATCCTAATGCAAAAGAATCAGGACACAATTATGCATTTTTTTTTCCCTTTCTTAAGCACCATACTTTTACTAAGTTTGAACCCCAGTGAAGCCACAGCCATCCATAATTTGGAGCTCAAGAGGAGAACTTGTGTGGTCGGATTGTGTGATGAAAAGCTGGAGGGGAAGTTGAGTAAAAAGGTTGATCTGCAGAACTAAAAAATGTGGTGTACAACACAACGGATGCTCTAATGTGTTCATATTTCATAAAAGCAGCGCAGCTTCCTGAAATAGACAAACTGTGTTCTGAGTTTGGCAACTCTTTCATCATTGATTGTGGATCTGCTGTGTGTGTGTGTGTGTGTGTGTGAGAGAGAGAGAGAGAGACAGAGAGAGAGAGAGAAAGAGAGATTGAGAGAGAGCTGTCGGAGCCTGCAGTATTGATCCGGACATTTCCCGGGTTTGTGTGACAGCAGCACAGTGAAGCTCTGAAGCTCCGGCTCCGTCCAGGTGGTCAGCTTTATCCTGGCTCTGTGCAGGAGAAGCTCTGGAGACACGGCGACAGGGGCAGGATTAGCCAGGGATCAGACACATACACAAGCTCCCGGAGCGGCTGCAGCACCGGATCTAGGCTCTAATGTTTGTGTGTGTGTGTGTGTGTGTGTGCGTGTGTGGTAACGTCTGGTCTGGGAGACGCTGGCGGATCAACCTGGGGAGCCTCATCCTTTTATTCAATTTTCCCCCCATCAATTTAGTCATGGCCAATTCTAGCCAGGTCTCTCCCATCATCCTCTTATCATGCTACCAGGCTGGGAGGGTGAGGCTAGAAAATGCTTCCCTTAAGACACATGATGCACTAATGCATCTTTTTAAACTGTCACTAATGTCATTGGACAGCTCAATGTGGAGGACTCAAGAATAGCTGCCAATCCTGTTAGTTTGGCTAAAGCTGCCCTATTTAAGATTGCAAATATTGAAAGAGTAGTACTACTGGAGCCACAAACATTCATCTTCAGCAGATGAACCAGGAGTGATAACAGTAACCGTCCATTTGTGTGTGGCTGTATATATTTTTTTACTTTGAGGTTTTCTCCTGATACATGAACTCAGTTATCAGTACTGAGTACCAGTTCGATACTAGTGCTTTTTTATTTTTATTAGATTTAACTATAAAAGAGGAAATCCTACATAGGATGAGATGCAGCAGAATAATGTGTCGTTACAAGTGTATAACAACTTTGCACAATTGTATAACTCCAATGTATAACGGATAGGGATTTGTAACCTCTGGGTGATACTCGGTTCATTTATTTAGCTTCGGTACTGCCGCTGATCCACCCTGTCATATCAGGGCGTCACTGATTTGGAATATGCGTTAAAGTGGCACAAATCTGTTTTATTGCCATATTGTGACACAGATATGATTTTACAAAGCTTTGTGGACACAAAGATTTCAATGCAATACTTTTGATCTTTTCATTTATAAAGAGAACCATTAGATCAGAATTCAATGTGTTTTGACCAGGTGGCCACACTGGATGATGACCTTAGTGACAGGCACATGCACACTGAAGTGTGATGAAAAAAAAAAAAATCTAAATTAGACGCAAATGATCATGAAGCACATATGATAAGTCTGATCTGAATCTTGTTCCAGATCTTTGTGTTCACACTTCTATGAATAATCACATTTAGACAAAAACAAACAAAAACAGACCTGTAATATCATCAACTTTAACTTCAATATCCTACAGCAGCGCTCATGAACCCTCCTCCCGAAGATATACTTTCCAGCAGAGTGCTTCTGACATGCTTCCCCCCACCTTACATCACTAATGCACATGCCTCAGCCAATCAAGGACTTCTGAAGAGGTTAATTAGCTAGAACAGGTGTACCTGACTGTGGTTAGAAACAAAAAGTGTTGCTACAGGCTGCAGAAAAGTAGATCTCTAACACCAGGGTTGGTGACCACTGCCCTACAATATAATGCTTTTAAAATGACAAGAATGTAGAAGAAGTTGGAGCTGAGAGAAGCTCTAAGCGCACATAAAGGAAGTTATATTAATAACAACTGCCCTCAGAAGATACAGTTGAAAACTGGCCAGCTGGCTGACATATTCAGCTTTGAGTTAATGAATGTGCATTAACTCTGTTACATATCCATAAATAAAAGAAAGAATTCAGCAGAGATGTTCACCAGTCGCTTCATGCCAGTCCAATCTGAGCCTTGAGTTATTGGGGTGCGAGCGTGAGTGTAGTCTTAAATTTTTAGTAGATAATTTTAGTTTAGTCACATTATTATAAGCTGCAGGCACTACTGTGTATGAGAGTAAACCCCTGCTAAAATCTGGCAGACGTCAAATAAAGAGGCTTTTATTATAGAAAAGCCTTCAGTCTGAAGGACAGAAATGAAAAGCTGCACACAGTAAGTGTGGTGTTTAAAGGAGAGAGGCAGCTAAGAACTGCTGGATAGCCTGGAGGTTTTGTGTAGCAACTATGCTAGCTAGCGTAATAGCTAATCCAGCTAAAGTTTAGTGAAGAATGTGATCTGTAGCTTACTAAAACTCTTTAAGGATTCTTTAGTAAAGAAGAACCATGAACACTCAAAGAACGCTTTGCATGATTAAAGTGTTCTGTGTGTCATGAAATGGTTCTTCCTATTGATGGAGAATGTGTTGTAGATAGTTCCATATAGAACCTATATAGCACTAAAATTGGTTCTTCTTTAGTTATGATGTCAAGCTTGAATCAATAAAATAACCCTTTATGTTGTTGTATAGAACTCTTGTCAAAAGGATTCTATATAGAACCATATAAAACACATTCTCCATCAGTCTAAATAATGCAGGACCCTTTAATCATGCAAAGGATTCTTTGTGTTCATGGTTCTATAGAGAACCATTTTTCATTCTCTAAAGAACCCTTGAAGAACCATCTTTTTTGAGTGTGTAGAATCTTTTAGAAAATGGTTCTGCATAGGATCAAAATGGGTTCTTCTATTGATATGATATCAAGCTTGTTACAATACAAGAACCCTTTTGGGTATTCTGTCAAAAATGTTTTATATAAAATCATCTGCAGCACATTCTCCATCAATGTGAAGAACAGTTTCATGATGCAAAGAACCCTTAGTTATGCAAAGTGTTCAATGGCTTTATATAGAACCATATTCTTTACTGAAGAACCCTTGAAGAACCATCTTGTTTAAGTGTGTAGATTAGCTGACAATTTTAGCTAAATTAGCTATTACTCTACATGCTATTCAAGCTGTATGTTAGCCAACCTTTAGCCAACCCAGATTGTTTTACTCTCTGCTCATTTGTTCTGTCCATCAATGTTTTTCTGTTGCTAAAGCTTGTTATTTGAAGCCATATCAAACCTGACACCACTGTGAGCTGCTGGAGAACATCATTATAGTACTTACAGTACAAATTTACACATGTATGCTTGGAAACAACAGCATTTTTCATTATTTAATATTGATGTTCCTAATTGAATCTGCTGTCATTTCTTTAGTTTTGAGTCCAAGTTGTGGGCGATTTATGGGAAAGTCCTATTCTAGTCGAATAATGTCGAGACTTGAGTCCCTGTCCAGGGCTTTATGGGGGGCCAAAATTAGACAGACCCCATATCTAATACTTATTTTTGTCCAACTACAAGCTAAAACAAATGCCGTAATGTTGACACCACAAAAAAATTGCTTTATCTTTAAGGTTTTCTCTCATCTTTTTTTATTTTCTCTCAGGTTTTCAGCTCCAGATGTGTACCTTCTTCTTGAAGATATGATTAACCAGTTGCTTTTCCCCTCACTTGAGCATCTTAGACAGTGTAATGGTACAGTAATCACTCAAAAGTTATTAGGGAGACCCCTGGTGGCCACAGGGCCCTAAGCAGCTGCTTATGTCATGTATTAGGTAGAGCTGACACTGGGACTCATAGACCAATATCTTTTCACGTTTGTTCTTAACTGTGTTCCTGAGAAAGGTCCTAAGAAAAAGTCTGTCAGATTCATGACGTGTTCTTAAAGCACAGAACTGTCTCACCTTTATGCTCTTGAGTGTGTGTAAATTCTGTTCTTACCTAAGAACAAATCCCAAATAAGAAAACATTAGTAAATGTCAGAATTTTTGTGAAAAACTGTGTAAGTGGGTTTTAAAAAGAAATTTCTTCTTAAGAATGGTTGGTGAATGAGGCCCAGTGTTCCCATCTCTGGAATCTAACAGGAGCGTGTTAGTAAGCAGGCTCTTGAGGATCAAATAATCTTGCTGGAGAGTCAAAGCCAATGCAACCAGAAAAGGTTGTCAACTTTGCCAACATTTCTTAGAGTGTCACCATTAACGCCATTCTGTATAGTGGACAGACACACACCACCTCCATCTTGACTCTGCAGTAAAACGCCCAGATTTCAGTTTTCACTCCCTACTCTTAATTCCCTTGCGAAGATACATTATGTGAAAGCTCTATTACCTTCCACTAATGATTTAATGATGCAGGCCAGCTCGTAAACAGTCTGTTTTAGAGTCCAGCAGCAGTTGACCCACTCCATTAGTTTGTGTTTGGAGTGAATTTGCCACGGTGGTGAGGCAGAAGCACGAGGCAGAGGCTAATTTCACCCACTAAACTTCCAGCCTCTTTATTAAATCACCAGCAATTTGTAAATAATTGGGAGGGCTTGGATGCTGGGAGGCAGTTTACAGTGGGGGATTCTGTAGAGTGTATGTTACCATGCTGTGTGTATGTGTGTGTGTGTGTGTGTGTAACTGTATGTGTGTTTGAGATAATCACAGCAGAATAAAGGATAGCCAGTGTGGGGGTCCCCTGCAGAGCTGCTCCTTTGGAGTTCCAGCTCCCACGCCTACAGAAAAAGCCATAATCATTACATTTACGATAATAATCATTAAAAATGAAAAGCAACTGGAGCAGTCGACCCAATCAGCCCTGATTTTCCGCAGCGCCGCTCTGACCAATCACGCACGTGCTGGCACTTATTAAGCTGTTAAATGTCGATCTACCTCAATTACAAGCAGTGCTGGTGACTCATATTAAAGAAATACTCAAGCATTTTTCAACCTGATCTCTGTCCGCTGCCTCTGCACTGTACCACTTGATTACCAGAGATAATTATATCAAGATGCTTCCCTTTTAGTACATAAAAAGATACTATTCAGCGGTTTCTTAATTCTGCAAATAAACGTTTGATGTATGTGATTACAATCTATAATGTGAAAGCGAAGAATCACTGAAATCATTTTGTATTGAAGTCCCTGTAGTTACTGAATAACAAGCCTAAGTATGTAATAAGCCTGAGATTTTAAGAGCTTAAGGTGCGATAGACTGAAAGAATGTCTTCGTAAGGCTAAGTTTTATCCAGCTTTTTTTGGCATACATGATGATCAGGTGGAGCCAGGCCTAGGTCATCAAATTATCAGCCCCTGGGTACAATTATCTATTATCTGAAGAACCATTTGACCATGCAAAAAAACCCTTTAATCATGCAAAGGGTTCTTTGAGCGTTCATCATTCTACATAGATCCATTTCCTTTACTTGAGAACCCTCGAAGAACCATCAAGTGTGTAGAGTACACAGCAAGACATAAGCATGTGACAATGGCATAAAACATTATGGCATCTGTCATGAGAATTACTGGTAATGGTAGCACTGTTGACACTGTTATTTTATATATAAATTCTGTTATTATAGCATATATATCTGTTATGACATGTTTATGAAATAGTTATATCAATATTATAAGCTAGTGTTCAAGTAAAGTGTTAAAATGCATGTTGTGCAGGCTCTGCAGCTGCCCAGAGGCTTCTACTCTAAGTGCAATGGGAAGCCCACAAATTTTCTGTTCTTTCTTAAGTACAGAGGAATGTGTTGAAATCGTAAATTGTCCGTAATAATTGACCATATACTTCTATGTGGTTGACTAACATTAGCTTGAAAAGTGCAGGAGTTCTCCTGTAAAAGGAGGGCATTACTCACAGCTGACTCTGAGGGTCCTGAGTCGGATTTTGACTGCTGTACTGAAGAGGTGCTGGAAACGAAGCTGACAGCCAGCCTTCGGGGTCCCGCCATAAATTTGACAGGCATATTGGAGGGGTCTTAAGAGCAGTTTTGGCAGCTAGTCTGTTGGGACAGCGCTTGTGATTCGGGCAGCGAGGATGGATCAAACAGACTCAGGGCAGGCCCAGAGGAAGAGGAACACTCAAACCCACAACCACAGGGGCCCTAATCACACACACTGTACTGGACTAATTAAACCCTGACGAGCCCTGACAAGCCCTAACGAGCTCTAACGAGTCTTAACGAGCTGATGATCAGTTCCCTCATAATAGGGTCTGCCTCGTCACAGCCCCACTATTCCAGGAAATGCAGAAGCTCCAGAGGAATATGAAGGGTAGGGATGGATCTTTGGGAACAAAAGAATGAGCTGTAAAATAACTCGGAAATGCTTGTGATTCATAACTTTCCCAGCAATTGTTTGTGAGTGTGAGTGTGTGGGTTTTGTTTTGGTACACTTTCAGGACTTTGTAGGAAAAGCAGAGAAAAACAGGCTTAATAAGCAAAGTGGACAAAATGCTTCTGACTTTGAAAAGTGATTTTGGTCATTTTTATTATGGGTACATACACAGTACATAATATATACAGGACATGTTGTTATTACATACATGCACTGACATATATGACATAATACATATGGGACATTATTATGAAATACTGGTACTAACATATTTATAATACACACATACAGGACATTTTGCTATCACATATAGGCACTCATGTTGTTATTTACATACATGTACTTAAATACATACAATAAATTTGAAACATATGTGACACAGTATAAAAACAAACATGTGTGTGAATGTCTGTGTCCTTGTCTATTTCTATTTGTCTTAACAAGCACATTTGCATGTGTGCAAGTGAAGTTCAGACAAGATGTTTTAAGGTTCATCAGCTCTATCAGGTGTCTGGTTGAAGCAGGTTGTGTTGTCTTTTCTTGTGAGCTGATTATTCCGGTAATGCGTGTCTTTGTGTGAATGCAGCTGAAACAGGCATATGTATGAGTCAGCCACAGCACACTTGTGCTAATGATGGTTCCATCAGCTACAGCCAGACACTGTTCATCGTCATATGCATCTCTGAGCGAGAGAGACAGAGAGAGAGAGAGAGAGAGAGAGAGAGAGAGAGAGAAAGAGAGAGAGAGAGAGAGAGAGAGCAAGGGGAGAGAATACTAACAAACTTTTAGTGAAGAAAACAGAGAGCAGGAAATGAGTGCAGGATGGGAAACAAATGTGAGAGTCATCGTGCATGAAATTAAAAAGATACCTCAAAATAGTTCTGCCACCCAGAGTGCTTTATGGTCTTGCACACACACACACACACACACACACACACACACACACTCACACAAGCACATCGGAGGTCATCATGGGTATGAAATTGAAATCTGAACCCAACTCGCCCTCAGAACTTCGAGACCTGACCTGACCCAGCCAAGTGGCAATGGCAAATTTAAAACCCAAAATCGACCCAAATCCAACCAAACCCTCCGACTTTGAAACCTGGTTCTACCCAGCCCACTGGCACTGCTACATTTGAAATCCAAACCTAACCTTTATCTGTCTCTTTGAAATCTGACCCAACCCAGCCCACTAGCACTGCTAAATTTGAAACCCAGTCCAGACACATAGCCAGAAGTCTGAGACCTGACCCGACCCAGCCCAACTGGCACTGCTAAATATGAAACCCGAATCTTTCATACCTGAAAATTTAAAACCCGAATCTGACTCATACTTGAAAATTTGAAACCCGAATCTAACTCATACCTGAAATTTTAAAACCCAAATCTGACTCATACTTGAAAATTTAGAACCTGAATCTAACTCATAGCTGAAAATTTGAAACCCAAATCTGACTCACACCTGAACTCATAGCCAGAAGTCTGAGACCTGACCCGACCCAGCCCAACTATCACTGCTAATTGAAACCCAAACCTGACTCATACCTGAAAATTTAAAATCTGACTCATACCTGAAAATTTGGAACCCAAACCTGACCCATAGCCAGGAGCTTGAGATCAGAGCTGACCCAGCCCAACTGGCACTGCTTAATTTGAAACCCAAATCTGACTCATATCTTAAAATTTGAAACCCCAAACTGACCCATAACCAGAAGTCTGAGACCTGACCCAACCCAGCCCAACTAGCACTGCTAATTTTGGAAACCAAAACCTGACTCATACCTGAAAATTTAAAACCCAAATCTGACTCATACCTAAAAACTTGAAACCTGAATTCGACTAATACCTGAACATTTGAAACCCAAACCTGACTCATACCTGAAAATTTATAATCTGACTCATACCCTCAAATTTAGAACCCAAACCTGACTCATACCCAGCAGTTTTAGACCTGTCCTGACCCAGCCCAACTGGCACTGCTTAATTTGAAATCTGAATCTGACTCATGCCTGAAAATTTGAACCCCGAACCTGACCCATAGCCAGAAGTCTGATACCTGACCTGACCCAATCCAACTGGCACTGCTTAATTTGAAATCCAAACCTGACTCATAACCAAAAATTCAAAACCCGAACCTGACCTATACCCAGCAGTTAGAGACCTGACTCAACACAGCCCAACTGGTACTGCTAAATTTGAAACCTAAATTTGCTCACACACACTAATAGAGATGGACTCTTGCACACACAGATGTACAGAACTTTCCTTTGTAACTAAACACTTGACAGCAAATCTGTAATACACTGGCAAATCTGTGATACACTAACAGTATTTATTATCAGTATATTTGTATGGAATTGCTGATCTTACCTGGCAGAGAAAAGCATCCACCCTTCTCAGCTGTTAATGTTAGCCCTAAAGCTCCTCTCACTACCGCTGCTGTGTGCACAAATGCTTAACAAAGTTTGGTTGAGCTTAACAAGCAAAAGGAAAGATCCTTTCCACCATCAAAGATTGTTTCCATCAACACAACACCTTCATCTCATCATCCATGATTTCATTCAGGGATGTGTTCACCCACTCCTCAAACTCCAGAGCTAAATTTTCCAAACACAGCTAATGTCATGAGAGTGCAAGAGAGAAAATTTACAAAAATCACCCATTATAAAATCCCTGAAACCCAAACCTGATCTGAGTCTGATGTTGCACTTGAGAAATTAGCCCTAAATCTGATATTGTGTTGGGTCCCGCAGGGTTTGGGTTGGGTAGCAGACTTCTAATGTTCTCATTTATAACATAGGCTACTTTCTGGGACACAATGCTTCCATGATGGTTGCCCCCAACCTGTAATCAGCCCCCTGGGCTAAACGCAATCACATTCTCACAGATGTTTTAACACCTACTGTAAAATCCTCCCAGAACAGTAGAGGCTGTTACTGCAGTAAAGGGGGGACAAACTCCCTATTAATACCTTCATTTCAGAAGAAACGCTTTAGGAGATAAAATTTGTAGATACACTGGCTTCAGTGTAAGACAGCTTTCTCTTCTGCTTTCTGCCTATTTCTCCTTCCTTTTGGTATTTCATGATGGCCAGAGGATAAGGAAGGGCAAAGGCTGTCCTGTTGATGTTTCAGTATTATGTGAACACTGCAGGATCATGAACCTGAGAGAGAGAGGGAATGAGAGAGAGGGAGAGAATGGCAAAACTCTGTGCCATTTTGTGTTTTCGTGTTTTCCCCTGTTCAGATCATGAGAAGGAAGCACCTTTGTTCTCTGAGATGTCCTCAAGAATCAGCTCATCCTTCAAAGCAATCCTATGCACCCCCTCGCTCCCTTTCCCTCGCTGGTTAGGAATGATGTGTAGCAGTGTAACCTTTACCCAACGTCCATTCTGATCAAGCTCTCACTCTCCCTCTCTCTCTCCTTCTCTCTATCTCTCTCTCTTCCTTCCTTCCCTCAGGCTTCGTCTCCTCTGCGTGCAGACTCTTCCCTTTGTGCTGTCAGGCTGTGGTAGAGAGACATTAGCCAACAGCAGCCCGATCAATGCTCACATCTCTCCATAAAATGGCTTTCCTGGATCGTCACTGGAGCTCAACAAAACTGGAGACGCAGTACTTCTGTTTGTTTTGTTCACAGACTGAATTGGAGAGCACTGTTAGCTTCTAATAAGATTTTTTTTTTTTTAATTTTCTTTGCTCCTGATTTTTTTCTGGACGCTGGGGTTCTACTTAGACATGCCTGGGCAGGAACTGTTGTTAGTGAATCAGCATCAAGGAAATAAAGTCTGATTTATAATTTATCATTTGCAATAGTATTTAACCACAGTCTCCTTTCTTACAGGCCTTTTCCTGACCTGAAAACCACAGAACCACAGAAATCATAGAACCAAAGACATCATAAAACCACAGAAATACAGGTTGTTTGTATATATTATACCTGTCATTGTTGTAAGAAAACCTCATATCTCTAAAATGGTAAGAAAGTGTTTTTGCGTCTTCTTTTTTTTGCGTTCTTTCAAATTCTTTATTTCATGCCTGGCCCACAGTGCAGGATTTTAAAAATCCTAACCAACGTTGAAAATGTGACATAATGACATTTGTCCTTGATCATTGTTAGTCATCCAAATCCCCACACTACACATTCTGCCCTGCACACAAACAAGAGTCCCAACTCAAAACCTCGCAGGAGTTTCCTGGGAACAGATACATTGTGGGATTTCCTGCAAACTAACGTGACTTTAGATCTAAATAAACATGGCAGAGGCGTGTAAATAATACATGACTCACCTGGTAAATCCAATGCATTAGAATTTCTGCTTAACTTTTTTCTTTGTCGCTTCTGTTGTGGTACATTTTACAGCACACATTTTACAGATATTCATGCTGTTGCCACAGGTGTCCTCCTTCTCTATAGTTCACTTCTTGATTTAGCCTCAACATCTTCCATAGACACTGACAAGTTCCGTTCACCTAGGCTCTCCTTGGTTGACGGCCTTTCAGGCATTACATCAACACAGTGTTTCACACCAGAGAATCGATGTTCACCTCACACTACACACTGTAAAAGTGGCTGGTCAGATCAACCTAAAAAAATTACTTCATGTGGTAACAAGTAAATTAACTAGTTTTATTCAACCTGAATAAATTTGAGCGAATGATTATTTCAATCAGTGTAATTTTTTGAGATGAATGAAACTAGGTTAGTTGTTTGTTACCACACAGAGTAAATTTTTAGGTTGATATGATGAGCCATTTTTTACAGTGCAGGATACTGAGTGGTAAATATTGAACATGTTTAACTCCTTAAATGGCCCAGCGTTTTATTACACATTTCTATAATCTATGAATAGCTCAATCAGCATTGTAGTTACTGCATAATAAGCCTTAGTATGTAATACTTATGATTCAAATTCAGGGTGGCCCAACTGGACTGGGAGTAGACCGGAGGAGTAAAGATTGGATTATAGATGCCCCGCGTCACAGGATAATCTGGAAAGATTATCATTTAAGAGCAGCCTAATATTTGGAGACCTTATGCGATTGTCAGGAAGAGCAAATTGGCCTCACCCAATTACCCTGTAAAGTGGGCCAGACATTGATATATATTAGTCAATATACATATATTAGTCAATATAATATATTAGACACACATAAATGATACATGATACATTTTAAAGTCATTTTGATTTAAAGACATATGCTTAAATGTAATATAAAAAGTCATATACAAATAGTGAAGTTGATGCCTCTACATACATTACTTCCAAACCAAAGCATTAAATTAAATTTTCAAAAATGGGTGTGTATCTTCTTTAGCCCTGGAGGAAAGCAACTCAAGTGGCTCCTTATAAAGCTGCTTGATAAAATGATCAAGCATGAGTAAAGCTGTGTGTAAATCTAAACTTTTTTGGTCACTCTCCACAATAATTATAAAATGTGGAAAATAGAGATGTGACCTTTTTGAAACATTTCTATTGGTCCAGTCATCATGAAATATTTAGACGATGTGAAGGACACCCCGCGTTTAAAATGATGTAAACGTAAATATGAAAAAGTCAAGTCTTTGATGATGACAGCAATAATATGCATGTAAATTGCATCATATCTCAGTGGATTCCATGTTGTTTGTGTTTGGATGATTGTGTTGAATATCCCTGTGGTTTTAGATGCACAGACTGCACTTATTTACCAAAAGCACTGGACACTACTGGGCCAGATGCAGCAGGATTTAATGGATTTAACTACCTCCCCTTAATTACACATTAACACATCCACGCAGGCTTTATTACCCACACGCAATGCTCCACACATGAGGTCCAAGACTGCAGCCAGCAGGTGAACTATATGGACGATTCTAAACACACACACGCAAACACTACTTTATAAATGAAGAAGAGAGTGTAAATCATGTTTATTGCCATTTAATTCCACTAAGGAAATTGTATTTGTGAAATCATATACCTAAAAAATTAAAGCTGTAGTTTAGTGAAAATGCATTTTACCGGCACTTTAACTGATTTACACTTTATAGTCTTTGTAAATGGACTTTTCCACCCTCACCAGGCAGCGATGATTCTTGACAATATTTTAATGTTTGTAAGCTCTGTATGTATGCAGTCTTATATGTATTTTATATCATTGTCAAATCTATCTACTCAGACACAGGCTTCAATTTCAGATCTTCACAGAAGGAGTCACTGTAAATGTGTTTCATACAAAGTAAATAATGTGTAGTTCTGTTAAGTGCTTAAAATTTCATATTGTAAGCTAGAATTGGTGTCACATGCAAAGATACAATCCTTCTAGCTTGACAGTAACATCACATAGCAACCTGCTAGCAGACATTAACATCATGCTAGTGGTCGTATCAGAAAAGAAAGGCTACATAAAAAAAAGTGAATTAAAAGGTTTCTGAATTAAACCTTGCTGTGGGAGCAATTCATTCATTTTATATATGATTATATTTGATTATATTAGAGATTTCTTCATAATATTCATAATTTCTTACATTACTGTTAAGCTTTATTACCTGTCTCCAAAGCACTCTGAGCTGCCACCAACATGAAAAGTGCTCTATAAATAAATAAATAAAGATAAATTAAGAGGTTTATGAAGTGACTGGAATGTCCCTGCTTTGTTTTATACTGCTTTGTTACATTCATGCTTTGTTACATTCATGGTCTTGTTTGGATTAGTCATTGCACTTTCTTTTTTACTCCACATTCTTGCCATATGCTACAAGTACAACTCTGCCACATTAATATCACATTCTTTCAACTTCAGCTCTGCATGTGGTCTCCATTTTTAGGACACCACTCACTTTCTATTTTATGAATATTTAAATATTACTCATCATGTCACGCTACACTTTAAATAGGCCGCACTACTATTAATGTCCATTAATGCTTCAGTCAAGTATTTTGCTCTGCAGATAAACTAGATAAACTTACATTGTTCCTAAGCTACATCAGGATCTTGAATGAAAAACTAAAAAAATCAAACTTCAGACACCAAACATGTCTCTGCCAGTGGATTCCGTATGGAGTAAGAGGAAAATTGCTCAAATTAGACTACACACACAGACACACAACTCATCTTTCCACATGAGAACTCTGCTTCTGCAGCCAGCAGGTAAACTGAACAATACTAACACCACAAGCCCAGTGTAAATGGGTGAGGTAGCAGATAATGTGAGGATGACAGGATGACAGACAAACAGACAGACAGACAGGCAGGCAGGCAGGCACAGAGGCACAGGCAGAGATGGGTGAGAGGGAGATGATGAGAGAGGAAAAATTCCCCCTGGGCTAGCCTGTTTCTCAAAGCCAGCACTGTGACAAAGTGATGGCCATGACGGGATCTGAGGGGCGGTGAGGGGAGGGGGTGGCAGAGGAGCCACTGATTGGCTGCTGAGAGGAAATACAGGTTACAGGAGGAGCCACACTGGATCTTGTCAATCACCAAATTGTTGTTTTTTAGTTTATTTTGTTTAAAAAAACATTCTGACTTCCAATCCAAAGATTGAATTATGCAGAACATAAAAATATACTAAAAACATTTAAAATATATACACAGATACATATGCACCACACTATAATGAATTAAACAGCCTGATGCCACATGTGGTAGTGGAGTTTCTTAGTCTATTGATTCTTGCATGCACAAGTAACAGCTGGAGATTTTTCCGCTGGAGACAATCGGTTCTCTCACTCTCACTGAGTGGAAGAAGGTCATGTGAAGGATGATTAGGCTGTTGCATGTCTTTTATCAGTTTTATGGTGGCCTGGGCCCACTGTAGATCTGGGAGATGTAGAGGAATCTAATGAAACAGTTCTGATGGCTCTTTTCTGAACCCAGGTTTTTTTTTTTTTGGTATACTCCTAAAAAAGATGGTACTTAAAGGGTTCTTAGGTAAAGAGAATGGATCTATATAGAATCATGAACACCCAAAAGCATGATTAAATGATTTTATGTATCATGAAAGTGTTCTTCAGATTGATGGAGAATGTGCTGTGGATTAGCACTAAAAAGGGTTCTGCTATTGTTACAACCTCATATAGTAACAATAGAAGAACATATTTTGGTGCTATGTAAAACACTTTTCAAAAAGGTTCTATGTAAAATCATCTACAGCATCAATCTGAAGAACATTTACGATGCAAAAAACCCTTGGAAAGGATTTTTGAGTGTTATGGTTCTATATAGAACCATTTTCTTTTCTAAAATGCCCTTGAAGAACCATCTTTTTCAAGAGTGTGCAGAACATTTTCTATCAATCTGAAGATCCCTTTCATGATGCAAAGAACTCTTTAATCATGCAAAGAGATCTCTAAGTGTCCATAGCTCTAGATAGAACCATTTTATTTTCTAAAGAACACTTGAAGAACCATCTTTTTCAAGTGTGTACAGCACATTTTCCACTAATCTGAAGAACCCTTTCACATCACAAAAAAATACTTTAATCGTGCAAAGAGATCTCTGATTGTCCATGACTCTATATAAAACTATTTTATTTTCTAAAGAACTCTTGAAGAACCATCTTTTTCAAGAGTGTACAGCACATTGTCCACCAATCTGAGGAACCCTTTTCTGATACAAAGAACCCTTTATTTATGCAAAGAGATCTTTGAGTGTCCATGGCTCTATATAGAACCATTTTCTTTTCTAAAGAACCTTTGAAGAACCATCTTTTTTAAGTGTGTGTTCATCAGCAAATTTATCACTTGAGCAGTACATATATCTCCTGGTCTGGACCAGATATCGCTCACTGGAGGATGATGGAAGCCAGAATCACCATGAAAGGAGGAACATATGAGTCACATCATATATGATGTATTTGCCTTAATGTGCTCTGGCCTGATACGCGGAGCACAAATCAGAGCAGAGGGCTGACGTGTTAAAACATATAGAATCTCACACTGTAGAACATGTACAGTTTCACACACACACACACACACACACACACACACATAGACACACGCATATGTGTATGTGGAAAGAGGGATGTATTTGAAGTGATGGGAATAGACTGAAAAGGTCAGGCAGGTACTTTGTTCTGTTGGCTGAAGTGTATTAGTGAAATAATCCTCAGCCATCAAACCAAAGACAGGAATATGACAAAAGCAGGTCGATGAAGAATGAGAGTATGAGGGTGCTTTCACACCTACCTTGTCTGGTCTGGACCTTCAGGCTTTTCCATTTGAAACAAAATAGAATTGTAAAAGGTGCCTCGGACCACAGTCCAGACCAAAGGACCAAAATTTGGTCCGACTGAAAGAGTTGGTCTCGGTCCGGATCAAACTGAACCTTGATTTGGTTCGTCAGTAGTTTGAAAACACTTTTTTGGATGATTCAGAGTTTCATACCAATTACAGGAGGCTGAGGCAGGATATCATTACCCATTTAACGACAGAAGAAGGAAAACGGTTATAAAAACAACACTGAAGATGTTTGTTACTTGCAAATGCACCACTACTGCTGTGTTTGCTCATTTCTCGAAAGATTTAAATAAAACTGAGCTGGCTTGTGATCAGAAGCAGCGTCAGGAATGGAGGCTTTAGCAAAAGTTCTGCCAGGAACTATTCATTACTCCTGACCAATCATGGGCCTACACCTGTCTTTAAAATGTCACCTATTCTGCTGCTTTTAGGCACCTACGTTCCAATGTCCCCCTCCTACCTCCCCACCACCACCAGTTTGGTCCCTGTCTGGTTGTCCGTGGGTATCTGTCTCTATCCAGCAGGATCAGGGGGGGTCTTGACACTCCAAGACCTGGACTAAGGACGGGGCATATGCTAAGAACTAGCATATACAGGGATTCATTCTTGCCTCCTGAGTCTTTCAGGCAGGACTGCTGTTTTGGATGGGCTTGACAAATTTGTGGGTGGGCTGAATCCTCACTCCCACAGCCAATGGCTAATTTAAAGTAAACTGTGAGGTATTTGCTAAGCTTGGACTTTAGAAAATGAAAATACTGAAACTGAGGTAGAAAAAAAGGAATCATAACTAAATTCACCTTGAAATTGATTTGCTCACAGTTTTTCTTTGTTTTTCTGCCATTTACATATTCAGATTTAATAAGCCACTTTCAAAGTTGGATTACTGCTTATAAATATTGTATGGCTGTATTGTTATAGTGTAGTATACAGATAAACAGGTGGACTACAGTCTGTAATTGCAGAGCTAATCTACATGGTAAATGGAGCTAATAAAATAGACAAAGATTGTAGATACAAGTTGGTGGACTTCATAAAGTGGCCAGTCAGTGTATATTGCTATATATTAATAGGCATTTTTTCTACAGATAACTAGTCCAGCACCTCCTGAACCAGGTGCACTATGTCTGCAATCCTCTCCAGCTGGTGTGTCCTGTTCAAACATAAGAGGCTGAAAAATGAAGGTGTAGGATCAAAGTCAATAAGCCGTGTCTGATTTATCATCCACTTAACAATATATTACAACCATAACATTCCCTTAATTGGGACAGAAATGAATGTGGCCACTTTTCAGGAAACAGGCGGAGACTGCTGTTCAGTCAGAGCTCCGAGTGTGTGAGATCAAAGCTGCATTGATCATCATGGTGATACTACCATGCATGCGCACAGTCTAATGGATGAGGATCATACCATGATTAATCTTTTTCCAATAGCACCCAGTGATTACTGCAGTGTGTGTGTCACTGAGAGAGCCAGAGAGATCTAACGTTCAGCCTTCTCTCTTTCTGCGCTCCTTCCCGATATCATCTTCAGTCTCCATTAACAGCAGTTTATTGGTGTTTTGATGTTCAGATAGATGCTGCTCGCCTCCTGAGACGCTGCGGGCACTTTGGTGACACGGTGTGTATTCTCAGTTGGACGTATGACATTAACAACAGGCTGAGACCTTCATTCGCCGAGTCATCTGTCAGTGGCGTCTAGACAGAATGGCCGTGACAAAGACGTCTATATAATGATTCCAATGCATCCATTCATTATTTTAAACCTGGTGGCGCATAGACGAATGAGACAACATGGCAAATATAGTGTCAGTAAATGCTCATATTCAAGTGACTCATAAGTAAGTAGCCCAATTAAAAAAGAAAATTATAACAGATAATTGTCAAGGCGGCATTGATTCAGCAGTGCCTGTGTAAGTGTTTTATCTAAAGGAGTCATTAGGCTTATTGGAGCTTGATTAGTTTTACCTGGGAAGGTACTAAAAATGTAAGTGACTACTGACAATATCCATGATTTTAATTGAGAAAATCCACAGTGTGCAGGTTTTTTAGTAATAATTATGGGTAAAGTTAATCCAGGATGAATCTGCAGTGTGTTTTGTTTTTTACATGTGTGTGCAGGTGTGCAGGTTTACAGGTTTACAGTCAGATATTAATAATTACACAATTACTTATTATAATCCAGTATGAATATGTTGTGTGTACTAACACATTGCAGTAATTAGAATGGAGCAATTGCAGTCCAGTGTGAATATGCAATATATGTGTTTCACAGCAAGGCCCTCATTACACATCTATGGATAGGGGGGGTAACCTTGTACTAGGGGAATGTGGGTGCATGGTCCTCCAAGATAATTTTTTTTTTTTTTTTTAACTGGACATAAAATGTCTGTTCATTAACTTTTAGAGCAACATCCAGATAAAAACAGCTATTTGGTGAAATTCGCACCCAGTAGATCTGTGCCCTTGTAGTTTGTATTAGGCACAGATTTTATTGGGTAAGGTAGGGTAAAGCTGGGTTTTGGGGAAGGTTGGGTAAGGTTGGGTTTTGGGTAAGGCTGGGTTTTCGGTAAAGTTGGGTAAGGTTAGGTTTTGAGTAAAGTTAGGTAAGGTTAGGCTTTGGGTAAGGTTGGGTTTTGGGTAAGGTTAGGTGTTGGTTAAGGTTGCGTATGGTTGGGTTCTGGGTAAGGCTGGGTAAGGGTGGGTTTTGGGTAAGGTTAGGTGTTGGGTAATGTTGCGTATGGTTGGGTTCTGGGTAAGGCTGGGTAAGGTTGGGTTTTGGGTAAGGTTAGGTGTTGGGTAAGGTTGCGCATGGTTGGGTTCTGGGTAAGGCTGGGTAAGGTTGGGTTTTGGGTAAGGTTAGGTGTTGGGTAAGGTTGCGCATGGTTGGGTTCTGGGTAAGGCTGGTTAAGGTTAGATTTTGGGTAAAGCTGGGGAAGGTTAGGTTTTGCTGAATGCAAGTTCTATATTAAGTCTACTTCACGTAACATATCAACAATCAAACATCTACTTAATCTAAGTAATGTATCAACATCTTCAAGATATTTACCCCAATGTATTCAAATGCTTCACTACTGCTACTTCACTGATATGTTGTTGATGTGTTACTGATAACACATCAACATGTGTTAAATATAGAAGTTTGTTCAAATTCTTAAACTGGTTGGCTTGTCAGTTAGCTAATGTTAGTGTTGGCCTAACTTCTTTTCTTTGTCTCACGTAAACCCAAAGTTAGCCAGCTAACAAGCAACCGAGTAAAACCCAACAGCCATCTCTACAATCAATGTCACCACAAATCCATATCATAAATGGGAATGCTCACTTTGTAACTACTAACTGTTTTACTCTGTACATTATGGATTTTCAATAAGGTCTAATGATTTACTTTCCATCCAAAATTCTATTTTCAGTTTTTTTTCAGATGCTGACTTGCTTTACTTTACAGAGTGTGTAAAACCAGAGACCCCTCTAGGTCTGATGGGATTGGCTTACAACTTATGAGGTTTGATATGATTGGCTGAGCTAGGGGTTCTTCTTTACACATTATGTTAGTAAATCTCTGATAGCAAAGCAGAGACAGCACTGCATTAGAGCAGCAGCAGCGCCTCCCCCGGGTCACACCCTGCTATCACTATAGATTAATTTGGAGACGGCACAGTTGAATAATGAGGAATGGATGAGGATAAACTAGTGATTTGAACTAGTACTGTACATTTATTTGGGAAGGGGGGCTAAATAACATTTAAGAGGAGTTAAATCTTCACTATGAGTGTGTTTTAAGTCTGATAGTAATAACTGTGGAGTGATTCAAATCCAGTCCTTATAGTGCTACATTCCTGTTGAATTATGTGGCTTGACCCTTTCAGTTTCTTTTGCCATAAGTTATTAGACATGTGTCCATGTGGTTTAAAGGCATCTGATGAAGACAAACCGACAAAGGTGTCAGACTCCAGTCTGCTGAACAGTTCAGAATGAGATGAGATGAAGCATTTTACCTTAGTTTGTTAGGTGTAGGATGGAAGAAGAAGCCAGGAGAGCAAGCGACAGAACACCACAGCAGTCAATGCAAAAGGGTTAGAGGGCTTAATTCAGTGTCTACACTGAACAAGTTGTTTAGAGGTGATTTTTCCTCATGTTCCAAAAGGACAGTTCTGCATCTCCTCAGGGCAGAGCTCATATTTTTCAGTAATTAAAAAATGTGTTATCTAAATTGACCCCAGCATTCTACACTGAGGAAGAAACAGTGATACGAGTGTTGTCTACTGCACTTGGGCTGGAGTCTTTTTGTACTCTGGATTCAAAACTATTTCTGCCCTGTCAAAGTCAAGCTTAAGGTTTTGGTGTTTGATGTCACTGAGAGAGGCAAAGAAACATCAGGTGGAATTAGCTTCGAACAGAACAGAGAGGCAGCTTTTGTAGCTTAAAGAGGGGTTTGTGAAGAGTGACCGTGTTTGAAGTTGGTTGGGGTTGAAATATGCCCATTCCACCATTTCCTGCTCTATGGGTAGGCAAGGTAGTAATGAGACCAGACAGTGTTCTCAGCCCACTGATGTGTTCAAGGATGGTATTCGGATCAGAGGATTCACTCCTTTCAGTGCAGAGAGAAAGCTTTCTGGAGTGAACGTGAATCTGATGAGTTCAACTGAAACAGCACTGGGCTTTGCAGACTAGTTGTTTCTGTGTGGGTAGTTTTAGAACATCAGCCCTAGGAAAGGTTAAAAAAGCAGCTAGTTTTGCTGAACGTCTGTTCTAAAACACTACTGGGATGAAACCAACAAAATCTGACTAATTGTGAATCATAATTGGGTTGTTTTCCATCCAGGAGCTGCATTTTGCAATAAACACAGTGGTTTACCTTTACAGAAAAATGAAACAGGAAGAAATTTGTTGGCAAGCTAAGAAATGGAAAAAAAGGTGTCAGTAATCTGAGATATGCCTTTACACAGTATCTTTGCTTTAGAATCTCACTGGCCACTTTATTAGCTAACGTTGGATCTACACTCATTGTCCATTTTTTCAGGTCCATTTTACTATAGAGGTGCCCTTCGTACTTCTACAATTACAGATAAGCAATTCGTCTGTTTCTGTAATCTATCTGTAGTCCATCTGTTTCTCTGCGTAATGTGGTAGCCCTGCTTTACCATTCGTCAATGGTCAATTCTGGTGATGGCTGGTCATAATATTGAATGGGAGAGCTTAGAAAAACAACACCTATCAATAGCTCACACACTATAGAACCAATTTGTAAGAGCCCTTTTCCAGCTACAACAATGGAATAGGAAGCCAACACTTATCCTTCTTACTGTGTTTTGGGTGTTTGTTTTATTTTTATGTGTATTAAGATTAGAAGTGATTCACATATTGATGGGTTTGTTGCCTGTGAGGTTATGTTTCTACTAAACTCGGTTTTTAACGTCAAGTGCAGACTGAATACTTTTCTGCTGGTCTGGAGGGCAAATTAGCACGATCAGTTATTGAAGAAATAAAAGCTGCCAAGGGCAGTCCAGGCAACCTAGATTAACCTAGATTAGATGTCTGAGGATTATAACAAAAGCTATCTGTGAATTTAGTTACCCAATCAAAGAAGATGTTAGTGTCTAGTAAATACATTCCTGTGACTAACATCAGAGGCTTATATCTTTCATGCATAAACATTTCAAGTGCAATAACTGTAAAATACCTACACTTTTAAGATAGCTAACAACCTTTACACAAGCAGTTAAGTAGTGTAGAAGCTCACTCACGGCACTACACCCCCGCAACCTGGTTCAGGTAGGAATTAAAGTTATTTATTACCCCTTTATCAGAGGATGCCTTCACTCCTACAGTTATCAGCACAGGAGGGACACTTAAGCCATTGATTTACCTTTCTGCAAACCTAGTGCTGCCAGATTGCTTAAGAGACAAAGACATGTGGCACAATAGAGGTAAACATGCAGCAAGGAATTTGTATTCAAGGACACAGATGAGTTTACAAGAAGGTACAGTGATAAAACAGAATAATACCAACAGATAATTTCACTGGACACTCAAATTATCCTGTTTTGTTATTTTTACTGTATTTAAAAATGTACTGTATAAAAAGTGGATGGCAAATTTCCCATTCTTAGTCAGTAAAAATCTAAAAAAACCTCTCTCCATTTTCAGAGTTGTGAATTCTGTGTGCAATTCCATTCTAGCTTCAGCTTTTACTCCAAGCTCTGAATGATTTCATGTCAATCTCATTCAGCCTGTGCTGAAGAGCATGCAATACATCAGGGTACCCTTTTAAATAAAACTATCCTCACAAAGGTTTATGTTGGTTGGGTGTTAATTAGTTTATTAATGATTTTTGTTAAATCATAAATCTTCAAAATAATGAAGAAGTTATAAATAGCAGAAAAATAAAAAGGGTGAACTGTTGCTTACCAAATAGTGAGCCCACATTTCATATGCTGTTATATGATTTGGTGAGTACTGATCTCAACCATTTAACCACCAATAGGATCTGCTTTTGGTCAAAAATAATAATTTGGTCTAATTAATATATGAGATTACTAAATTCAGTCTTAGCTATTGTGTTTAACTTAACTTTTTCATGCTGTTGGTTGTGCAAATGATTTTTCTTGTTGCTGTTGTCTTGTGCATTTTGTGAATTTGTATTAAGTGTAAATTGTTAATTAGTGATGTGTTTTACACTTTATTGTAAGACTTTTTGACGATTATAAGCATTAGTAACTCATTAACAAATGCTGATGTGTTTTACACTTCACAGTAAAACTTTTTTGACGATTATATGTGTTAGTAACTTATTAACAAATGCTGATGTGTTTTACACTTTATAATAAGACTCTTTTGATGGTTGTAAGTGTTACTAACTCATGGACAAGTCTTGAGGTGTTTTACACTTTATAAGAATCTTTTGACAGTTCTAAGCATTAGTAACTCATTAACAAATGCTGATGTATTTTACACTTCACAACAAGACTCTTTTGTTGGTTATAAGTGTTAGTAACTAATTAACAAATGCTGTGTATTTTTCTCTAAAATAAGCCTCTTTTGACGGTTGTAGGCATTAGTAACACAGTTTGTGATGCAAAAACACAGGAAACATGAACAAAAAAAATAAAAAAATAAAAAAATAAAAAAACCCTAAAATCTGTAATTCAGCAATTGCAAATTAGAAAACTGCATGATGGTCTCGGAGCAGGACTAATTACACACAGAAGAAAAGATACCAGTGATGCTTCATGCAGGCCACAGATATCTGAGAGTGAGTAAGCAGCACACCAGTAAAAGAAGATTACCAACTGTGCCACTCCTGGGATGCTGCTCTAAAGAAGACATCACCCAAATGCAAAGATCTTGATAGTGCCAACTTCCTGCCCAGTGTGCATCACCACCTGGCAGCAGTACATCAATACCTGTGACAGTCATTAGGAAGATAGCAGATAGCATGCTGAAAGTGGTAAAAATATTGCTTAGCATGTGAATTAATTAGTTAGTAATTATATACGTTAATGTAGACCATATTATCTGGCTTACAAGGTAATCTAATGGTGCTTAAATGGTATTAATATTAACAAACATCTGATGAAGCTGACAGGTAAGATCTGATGTTTAACAGTAGAAATGAATGTGAGATTGCTATCTGGCAAGAAACAGGTCACTGTTGCCCTTTTTATGTGCTATAACTGCTTTTTATATACTGCATACTGACCTTTAAAGCATTTACGGCCTAATTAACAACCATAATAAACACATTTTAAAACTATTCATAAATACTTTGTAAAGTTAGTTCTGTAAATTGGTACCAAGGACTTTGTGTGTACCAAGTGAACTTTTTTGAAGTTGCACATGTATAGTCAAAAACATCCCTTACAGTCTCTAAATAAAATAACTTATTCAGTTTTAGCACGAGAGGCTAATAATACCTGCTTCATTGAACTTTGTTAGAATTTACCACCGTTGTTTGTCCATTTTACTCCTTTTATGTAATTCTGCTGAACTTCTCCACTCCCCCAGCACAATCAGTATAAACCTTTTGGAAATTTTTATGACCCAATTTCATTCTTTTGTGATTTTAATGTTTCATCCGCCTCTTTTGCATTCCCTAGTTTTCCACATATTTTATCTCCATGAATTGCATATAAATCTTATCATGAGCTTCTCTTTTTTCTCAAAAGGGGTTCCTGCAGACTTCACTTACTTGGAGCCATTTTAATTTCTCTCAGATACTAGGTGAGTGATTGCTGTTTCTTATCTTGGGTATCTGTGGTGTGGAGATAAGAAGGTGAATCACACAGTGTGTCAACGGTTCTTTACCAGTGTGAGAGTTTTTATCAGAAAACCAGTGTAATGAATACAAGATGAAACACACCACAGTCCTCAACTCTCTGTGTCAAAGTGTGCAAGGTTGATTCAGGCTGTGCTTGTAGTTGGGTTAGCAAGACAACCCCACAATGTCTACTGCTCTGGTGGATCAGCCAGAGCCAGATGATAGATTGACATCTGGATGTCATTGACTTTACATTCAAATAAAGGTGCAAGACTTCAAGACATCACTGAGGTGATCAGTGGTGGTCATTTTTTAATTGAGGCCTCATGTTGATACTAACACACATACTAAATGCTTCTTAACTTTTGTACTGTTGTATTATTCTGTAAAAGGGGTCTTCACACTCACTTTACATGATCTTCTCTGGAAAGTTTCAAAATGGAATGGTCATAAAAGTGGTCATTTTATGGTCTCAATCAATGAATCAATCAATCAATTAGTCAATCAGTCAATTAATAAATATTCCATAGTGTAGCAGAAGTGAATTTACTAATGCTAATATGAATAGTTTTGGCCTTCAAGGCCCTCTAGGCCATTAGAGAAGGCATAACGATTTCTTGGAAATACATATTTATTTATTTAGTTGTTTGTTTGTTTACAGAATTACATGCTTGCATTTTTTATTTTGGTTGGAAACAAAAGGATTAAAATCTTGAAATGCTCAACAGAACATTGTCCAATCAGGATTTTAGGTAGATACAGCCAAGCAAGATTTTCCATTGGTTAGGCCTTCAGGAACCGAACTGAAGGCCTTTAATGTCAGTTTAACCACTAACATAATTAATTTGGGACTGAGGAATCACACACACACACACACACACACACACACACACACACACACATACACACACACACACACACACACATATTTTCTAAGCCGCTTATCCTTCTGGGTTGCAGGGGGAGCTGGAGCCTACGCCAGCAGTTGACTGAGGAATCAACCAATTATGCTTTATTTTCCAGTTGGTGGGACCCATCTTTGTGAGAAAAACATCACTCTAAGCCATCTGGAAGTTCTAGATATGTAACTGACTGTAAATTCAAGCCATCTAATTTAAATGTCCATGTTCTAATTCCATTTTTTTTTTTTTTTCAGAATATGAAAATACAGCTGCCTTTCATAGCATGTTACATTTTTTTTCATAAAGAATGGAGCAATGGAAATGTTCCAGAATTTCTTTTAAAAAATTGTAAATATGTTCATATCTTTATACAGAAGTTTATGAATGTTTTTGCTTCCAAATTTTACCAAGTTACCAAATTTTGCAAGCTAAAACATATAGAATGCCTTTTAAAAGTGTTGCATTTAGAAAAATATTCTCGTGCACCAATGTGGCTTAGCGCTAACATACTGTTAGAAATCCCACAGGGGTGTTAGGGAAAATTAGTTTTGTCATAGAGGTGTTTTTTCCTTTGCTTTTTGACCAAGTTTTGGCATTTATGGGCCCAACTGAAGGCTGATCTCTAACAGTCACAGCTTATTACTGTTAATATTAATACTAATGTACAGTCTTATGTGAAAAAATCAGCAAATAAGCAGTACTTCTGCATTAAAATGTGCAGAAGTGTGTTCTCTGTAGAAGATGTGTTACCTTATTTTCACTTGGAAAATCAACAAGGCCAAACTTTTGCATGACTGTATGCATTTACCAAATCCATACACTCACTCATTGATGAGTATCAGCAGATGCAGATGGTACAATGAGTAATGAATTTACAGACCGTACTTCAGCTTTAATTCTGCTCTGTGAAACTCAGAATAGGGTGCACACAGAGAGCACCCTATGGAGAAGAGGATTGAGAGGTAATCACGGTGTCAGCAGACAGACTTGCACAAGCTGTATCATACCAGTCAGGGGAATCCAGAGCGAAGCAGGAAGGAAAAATATGAGCACTGAAATGTGAAAAACAGAGACTGTGTTATATTGTGTTGTCTTTCAGAATAACAGGCAGAGCTGATTGCCAGCGTGCTGCTTCACATCTAGGGGTAGAGTGTCCTGATTTTTGTTGAGATATAGGGGTAGGGTGAAGTGTTAGGGCTACATTGTCCTCCAAGAGAGTTTTTTAGAGGCACATTCCAAACAGAGTGGAAAAAAAAGAAAAACCAACAAGATGGCTGCACAAGTGATCAAAGAAACCCACAAATGTGAGAATTTTCTCTGTTAAAAATATTACAATAACCATTGCATTATCTTAGTTTAATAATGTTTCAATGTATTGTGGTCCTTTTCTTCAGAAGTGTAATAAAATGCTAGCTGATAATACTGTTATACTGATGTCTTGGTAGCTAGCCAGCTAAATTTCCTCCTCAACCTTAAACAATGCAGCAGTTACATCATTTAAGGTGGAACGAGAAAATCTGAATGAGAAGCTGGTGAATAGCTGACTTCAGAATTAGAGGTGGGCAATAATAAATACTTGCCACCCCCCCTTTGAAGTCCCATAATGCCCAAAATGTAACTAAAGCCCAGCAGCGAGCTGAACTTGACCTTCCTCTGCTATCACTGCAGACTGGCAGGGTTGCCTACAGAGCACCACTAGTGAAGTAATGTTCTTTTTATTTGAGGGTTTTGAGAGATTTCATCCCCTAACCATTGTAAGAGGCAAGGAGACCTTCAAAAACAAGGGGTAAGGGTAAAAATAAGAAATGGGACAGGGCCTTTTTGCCTCAACTATACTACAGTGATATAGAATCTGTAAAAGGTGCAGCACTGAACACTGCCCTACCAAAACCCACTGAAAGGTACAACCACATACAGGTTCTCCATTCTAGCACTACCTAATAAACAAAAGACAGCGCTGTTTCATGAGACAGCCAGCGCAGTGCACAGTGTGTTAAAGAGGCCACATGAGCCACGTTACAGAGGCCATTGCTGCTCCCATGGTGCGCCTACTGCTATAATAAATTATGCCTAATTTTCAGATATTTCCAGAGCATTATTAAGGTTATAATTCCCTGCATTTTCAGTTGCACAACAAAGGCACTATAAAGACATTTTTCTGTCCGTTCTCCATTCAGATCTGAAATGTTAGCATCAGTTTTCCTCTGAAGACATTTTTTTTTTTTCTGGCTAACTTTCAATTTGTATTTTAAGTTGATTGAAAAGTAGGAAAACATGAACACAAAAGATACTTAAAAACTGACATAGATTATTCTTCTGAACTGATTCAAAGTAAGAGTTAAGACACATTTCAGACTTTTAACTGATCTTGGATTTAAGATTAAAATCTTTTTGCTTTGAGTGACCCTATATCTTAATATTGTTTGTTTTATTAAAACCTCTGACTGAACATTCCATTTTGCCACTTCCAAACAATCATAATGCTACCCAAATTTTATGAAATGTTTCGGTTGTGACTGTTTCTGTGACCATTTTAGCTCATTTTGAACTCAAAAAACGCAGCCAGTACATTACTAGCAAACAAAGCTTTAAATAGTTGCACACATAAAATCATTTTTTTCATTAAAACACAAAAAAAGTTCACTTAAATGCAAAAAATAAATATTTAGCTTATTACTATGTAAATATCTAAGATCTGAATACTTCACTGTTTTAGTCATTTATTTATTTATTTTTTATTGTGTTTAGGAAAAAAAACATAGGACTGCCATTTGGTACATGTTGGATGAGTGACTAGGAATCTTCAGTCTTGAATGGTCAGCTGTGGGTGACTTATGGCACATCTCCCGAGCTTTCAGCACAAAAGTTTTAACTTAAAGTTACAGTATGTAAGTTTGAGGGTTTTGAAGACCCCTCTGGTAGAAATGTGTAACTGCATATAACTTACTATCGAACATGTAACTTTCAGACCCCTTCCCGACTGGATGGAACTGATGATTGTGAGCATGCTGAAAGAGAATTAAAAGAGAAATCAGTCAAGACTTGGTCTGAGGACATAAGTGAATTATCTCCTACTGTCATCATATCTTCATCAGTATAATGTTGATTTTGATGAACAGTCATCCTGGATAATGTTCAAATCCTGAATGATTGCATTTTGTAACGCATGTGTTTATTATACAAATCAAAGCAT
Organism: Colossoma macropomum; assembly: GCF_904425465.1. Lineage (NCBI taxonomy): Eukaryota > Metazoa > Chordata > Actinopteri > Characiformes > Serrasalmidae > Colossoma > Colossoma macropomum. The sequence goes on from NW_023494788.1 coordinate 33,591,296, forward strand.
CATTTACTACACTGTGTATTCAGAAATTAATATCTGCTTTTTCTTTTTATAACTTTAACAAGAGGAACCTTGTAAAAGTAGATACATACTAAAACATTCCTAAATAAATATGGGACAATTCAGGAATAGTGTTTGATTTGTTCTTGGAGGTGGTGAGTGTCTGTCTCGCCAGCTGCCGTATTGGTTTTTGTTAGAATAAAAAGAAAACGTTCTATTAATTGATCAACCAGTACAAAGACTGAGTTCTGTACAAAAACAACGTGTCTACTATAGAACTAGAATACCTGGGAATTACTGGACATTTGGAATAAAGATGATAATAATAATAATAATAATAATAATAATAATACAAACACATATTGTTCTTTATCTCAAGCAAATGGAGGCCCATGCAGGAAGCTCTTTTTTGAACAGAATTAAAAACATATTATGTTTCCTCACAAGGACAAGTAGCATTTACCTTTCCTTTCAAAGGCTCTGCAAGGTTACAGGGTTTAAACAAAGCTAGAGCCACAGCAGAGTGAAAGCCATCAGCTAAAGAGCAGGAGGAAGCCTCGGTTCTGAAGAGGCAGCAGGTACCCAGCATTAAAAACATTAAAAAGTGGCCTTGAGACTGAATAGAGATCAGACATGCTTAATACTCGCTCACTCACTCTTTCCCATCTGTGCAATCACACGCAGAGGAAAGTGGCATCTTACATGCCAAAGCATGAAAATTCCCATTAACACACACTGACACATTCTAATCCAGGGGTCTCAAACTGCCAGCCTGTGGGCCACACTGGGCCTGCAAGTCAGCTTCATGTGGCCTGTCACATATTTAAAATCTGTACTTCAATCCAGCTCACAATTCCATTTATTTGTTCCTTTTTTACATCTGATGAGTAGATCTGCCTCACTCACTGGACACTGTGGCTGGTTACCCAACATAAGCTAATATGCTTATGATGCTAAATATGAAGCGCTGCATGCAAAGGGTCCTGGTGACAATTTGGTATGTCCTGAGACTGTATAACCACCACTGTTGAGAAATCTGAGTCAGTAATTTTCTCTACTTCACACCATTTTACGTTAAGGTTTTTACATTAATCCCCCATTAAGGTGCATTCATTGCTAATACAGTACAGCTTGTATAATATCCACAGAAAAGCACTGACCAACAGAATGGGACAATCTGGAGCAGCTGCACATGATCCTATGGTCTCTATATCTGATGCCAAGCATGGGCTAGAGGGGTACAAAGCCCCCAGCATTGGGCTATGGAGCAGTGGATGTGTTCTCTGGACTGATGGAGCTCCATCCAGTACCTTTGGAATGAGTTGGAGTGATCCAGAACTGACCATCCAACATCAGTACCTGAACTCACTAATGCTCAGGCAAATCCTCACAAATGCTCAAAAACTCACTATTAACACCTTCATTTCAGAAGAAACAGGATACAAACCTTTGGACATATAGTGTTTTACTATCAGTATTTATCACCTGGTCACAGTCTTGACTGTGTCTTACCTCTAATGGTCTTGACCTCAACACTTTCCACAATAAAACATTATGAAAGTGTCCCTGTATAGGACTGAATGCTGGTCAGGGTTGTGATTATACAGAAGCTTCTAAAAGCAGGATAATTAAAGGCCAGCCAGGATTTGGCAGACTCTGCTATTGTTGTTAATAATACATTAAAAATGTACGCTAAGTGACTTAGGGGTGAACGTTTGAGACTGCATGATCACACATTTATGTCTGCAACAAATAAACAAACAAAGAAAAAAGCACAATGATGTTGAGTATGCAAATTAGCTCTGGCTAGAAGCCCTGTAGATACATTAGATCTGCATGTTTCTATTTCTCATTAAAAGGGAATTCCACCTATTTTTAAAAATATCTACTTAATTCAACCATTGAGATGTAAGTAATTCACAGCGATTTGAAATGGTTCATTGTGGAGAAACGTACTAACTCCAGTGTCTTCACAGTGGTGGGGATAGGAATCAGAGGTTGCCATGACTACAACGCAAATATAGACGTTTTATTTACTATCTAAAACCACCAACGAACCTACACATCTTCTGAGTTTTATATGGAATGTTGATGATAGGAAAATAGTGGAAAGTCTACATGTGCCTCTCAACTGTGCATGTATTATAAAATTAACTTTAGACTAAAATCTAACTTCATAACCATTGTAAAACAGTGTCTGAGACATCAGGCAGTGTATTCATAACCATTTCATGTAATAACTTTGTGTGAGGGAGCTTTTAGAGGTGGATGTCTTGTTCCTATCACCACCACTGTGAACAATTCTGACTCAGTAAGTTTCTCTAAAACGTAACATTTCACACCAAACCATACTGTTCACAACTGATTTATGATTTTACAACTTGATTTAACCTAATTTTTTCTTGCATTTTATACCCCTCCATGGGTTTACTTATAATGTTTGTGTGGTTTTATGTGTGAAAAATTATTAGTCATTTTTTTAAATGCCCACATTCCAACTTCTCTTAATATCATAGAATTAAACAGGCTTAGGCTGAAATATGTAAATGAGCTCTGTTCTCAACTGCTGGTGAATGGGTGAATATGTAAATGCATTAATTTTCATGACATTACAAAAACAATTCAAAACGGACTGTTTTTGCAGCTTAGCTTCCAGATATGGACCATTTAGACTGTATGTAACTTTAACAATGTTTAAACACAACACCTGGTTTAATTTAAAACACTGAATCCAGGAAAATTCATAAGAAAGTCTGCAGACAAGAGGCCTTTTAATTGTGTGCATAAATGACCTGTCACTTGTACAGGAGAGTAAAGGCCGATAAAAAAGCCCAAGGACAGGTGGAGTTTTAATGTTCACCACTGATTAAGTCCTGTGTTATTAATTCAGCCCCCCCCCGTTATCCCCAACCCTGAGAGCGCTTATTGAAAATCCAACAAGATGATGTACAGCCATCTCCAAAACCTTTCATATCAAAAAGATGAATATCTTTGAGTTTGTGTGTTGGGGGTGGGGGTAGTGGGGGTGGATGGGGGTCTGTGTGATTGTGTTGAGTTTACATAGGAACTTCAGTGGACCCCAATTTTAAATGGCTACTAATCAGTGCTTAAAGAAGCCCATCAAAAAAAAGTTCAAGCAAATTTTTTGAATGAAACGTTTCTTTAGAACTAATAAAATAAGAAGACAGGTCATGTTTTTATTCTGTCTTTATAGTTGCTTGATTCCTTGCAGACTTTTTTTTCCCCTTTTTCTTTTTAAGTGGACTCGGCTTTGATCACAAAGCAGCGGGATTTGAAAATAAGCTCGGGGCTTTTTACTCTTCTAATAATGAGAGGATAAAAAAGTGCTTGATTTTAATAGGTAGATGTTGGACGCATTTCAGGAGCTGATGACATATTGAGCAAAAGCGAAGGGATATGAACCTGCTGTGTTCATGAGCATGTTAACAATAGGGGGGGGAGAGAGAGAGAGAGAGAGAGAGAGAGAGAGATAGGAGAGAATATGATAAAGAGGAGAGATAGGAGAGAAAGGAGTAAAAGAGAGAGTGATACAAAAGAAAAAGAAAGAAAGAGAGCAGTACGAAAAAGAGAGATTAACAGAAAGAAAGAAACAGAGAAAAAGGAGAACAAAAATACAGAGAAGAGCGAAAGAATGATAGAAGTAAGAGAAAGAGAGAGAGTGTGATAAAGAGGAGAGAAAGAGAGAGGCTCTTGACATTCAGACTGATCTCCCCCTGGAGTTGCTCCCCTGAGTTCACACTCAAACCACACAAAGAGACGAGAGCAAATGAACAATAGAAACATGGTGGCAACATCTGGCCTTTCAGCTCCCCGCCATCATCTTCTGTCCCTGCAGAGCTCCGTCCACTGGGCCGCACACTTGGCATACATCAGTATTTCTTTTTGTATTCATTTCTATCTTTTCTATCTTTCTTTCTTTTACAGAAGATACATGATTCTCAAAACATATCTACTAAACATGCCAGGCAGGACCTGAAGCAATGTGTTTTCTTAGTACAAGGAAATGTATTGTAATAATTGACCCTGGTGACCGACTATGTGCTGTGGATGTGGCATTAACAGAATATTACACAAAAGCCTCAACAACTATATCTAATATCAGCTATTTGGGTATTCAGTAGCCATGTTTACATGCAGCCTAATAATCCATTAATAATCCTGACTAATAAATCAATCAGAATAGAATATGTCCATATAGACACCTCAATCAGAATACACTAGTCCGATTAAGGCCATTCGGAATACAATTTCTATCTGATAGAACAAGGTGTGTAATCCTGTAAGTAATTTGTAAAATAGAAGAATAATAACCATGTAAACGCCTGTATCTGATTACATTCCCAATCAGAAAGTTTAAGTAAGTTCTGCACACGTAGGTTCACGTCAAAGCAAATGTTTATAATGTTCAACATGGTGGGAGCAGAAACTGGTCTGCAGAGGAGACAAAGTGTATGCTTTAGATTTTAAAAGACGGCGGTGGGACGAGCGTCCAGTCTCAGAACATGATGTCTTTCTGTCGCTCTTCTTTAACAAGTACATGAAAAGTATGTTTTCCTTAGTCTGACATTATTTTAAAGTAATTAAAAACACAAGCGCACCAGCTGAAAACACGATGCTGCTTGTTTCACTCTGACTGGACTCACGCGATCCTCATTGTCATGGTAACGTCTACACTAAGCGGTACTCTATGCATGTGCATAATTTTGGATCAGATATGCATGTAAATGGAGATTTTCATCAGATTGTTTCGTGGAATGAGCATATAAACACCTCACTTAATCTATAATCAGAATGTATCTAATCGGATTGGCAAACATCTTTGCATGTAAACACAACCAGTGTGTCACTCTCTTCCTTTATTCCACCTTCTATTCTTTTCAGGAGACTCACTTTCAATTTCTCAAAGAAATCCGCAGACACACCTCCAAAGTTCAGTCTTAGGAGTTGGTTGATTATTTTCTAAAAGAGTCCAAACACATTCAGTGATGCTGAGGTCTGGACTCTGGGGTGGTCAGTCCATTGTTCAGCTTCTTTGTTTGATATGTCTGTCTCTTATCAGCAAGGCTTCTTGATCAGCAACACATCCTTTCAGACCCATGGCGCTGAGTTGTCTTCTCACAGTGGAAGGATGGACTCCTCTCTCTCAAAGATGAAAGCTTTAAGTGCTGTTTATCTGATAGGGGCAGTTTTGGTGTCTACCGGGTCTTCCAGGTGGTTGTTATGAGCCCCATCTATTGATCATTTTTTAACTTCAGGTTTGGAAACTCCTGTAGACCACCATCCACCTCCATGGGCAATTAATTAGTGTGCATGTGATTCAGCCATAGCTTTGAGTTCACCCTCATTAGCATCCTGCTAAAGAGGGGACAGCAGGTGGGCTGCGGATGTTGCACACCTGAGCTTAACTCTCACAGATAGCTACAGTAGAAGAGTGCCTGAGCTCCAGGTGCGGCGTCATCTGTCTGTGTGTGTTTACATGTGTGTTTGTGTGTGTGTGTGTAACCTGTTCAGAAGTAAGAGAGCTGAAGTCAATGACTTATTCGCTGCCATATGGCACTGAGTCAGTGAAGTCTTCAACTTTTTCCCTCATGTGTGTGACTGCATGTGTGAGACTATGATTGTGCAAGTGTGTGTGTGTGCGTGCAGTGCCATCAGGTGCCCATCTGTGCCACCTCGACTTCAAAGAAGCCCTTTCTTCCGAGCAGCCTTGCAGACAGATGAATTATTGAGTGTGCGTTTGAACACGGCGGAGTGCAGCATTTTGTTCAGTGGGGAAATACAAAACCTTTCAGGAAACCCGCACTTACACACACACACCTCCATCTGGAGCCATTAGACAGTGTGTCAGCGTACAGGAGTGTGTTCCGCTGATCGTGGAGCTCCAGTGAAATGGGGCGGAGTTTTGAAACCGCACTCATCGGGTTCTTTATCATCCAGCTGAGGTTTAAGCTCAGGAGCCAATTAGTGCTCCACCTGAATAGCAGATCAGAACCGGATTCCAGCAACACCCGCCTGGCTACGCACTGCAACATCCATAAAAGAGACCATTATAATGCACTTATAATGCTGTCCAGTAGCCTCTAATTACTACTTATTAAGCAGTTACTATGGTGAATTAAGCATTTTCCTGAGCCCTATTTGCATATTAGACATTGTAAACCTGGGCACAGCATTTTAGATGTACGGCATGATTCCTTTATTAAGTATTGTTTAGCCAGTAGCTAATAAACTGGCTGATTATTAGTACTTTATTAAGTTATAACTACAGTGAATTTAGCACTTCCATTTGTGTATTATGCATGGGACATGGGTGCATAATCTTGGGGTCTTGGGCATGGGGTCTCTTGTTAAGAGGTATCTTCACCAGAGAAGGAACTCTCATCAACCTCTGTTGTTTTCTGTGGCCGTTTTGTGTTTCTAAACTCACCGGGGCATTACTTAGTTTAAGTATGTACCAAATTGTTGATTTGGCCTCACCTAAAGTTTTCACTCTTTCTCTGATGGGTTTGTTTTTCATTTTTCAGTCTAGTGATGGCTTATATCACTGGCTATGGCTGCTTTTTTGGTCTTCAGAGAATTAACAACAGCAGATTCTGAATGCAAATGCAATATTTGAAATTAACTCTACATCTACAGAGTGTGAAATCCCCCCTGGTATTTGGGGGTCCCATGTTGTCTGTCTGCTAACTCACTCGCCAAAGCAGCGCTGATGCTTCAATGGCAGCAAAATGTTTGTTTTATTAATTCATCTTGTGGAAATGCTCTGTTCTAGTTTGGTGATGCGCTCTTCCTCACATTAACTGAGATCATACTCATCTTCTGTCTTCAGTTTGACAAATGAGGAGCAGTCACTCTTTACACCAAAATCGTGGAAAACTGGGAAACATTGTGAAGTTTTATAGAGGAATCCGGGCAGAGTTACAGTTTCTAGGCTTTGAAGGACCAACTGGGTAAACCAGTCTGCTACAGCACCACCCTGAGGCAGAGCAGTGCTGCAGCTCTAGTTAGTTAAGAACACCAAAGAGAGTACCTGATCGTGGGTGAAGCAGATAAACAAAAAGCTGCACTGAATCTGTATTTGAGTTAATGGACAGCATAGCATCATAATAAGTTTATTTTTAGGGACCTCCCAGAAATGAGATATTCAGGGGGTCCAAAAGGTTAATTAGGCAGTCAGACCTTTTACATGCTTAATGAAATGATGAGGGGAAAAACAAGGGGTGTATGTATAGTAAAGGTAAAAGACATTATGTATAAAATGTCTTTTACCTTTACTATACATACATATCTGTAAATGTAATATCAGTCGCATTCATGGAATCATTCTGAAAATGTTCACAAAAAGGATTAAAGAGCTCACGCATTAATGCCACTCAAGCCCAAGTAGTATTAAGTATTAAGTCTTCTTCTCTCATGTCCCCTCCTCTTTCCTCCCTCCCTCTCTCTCTCTCTCTCTCTCTCTCTCTCTCTCTTTCTCTCCACCCCACCCACTCTCACTCCATCTCCATCTTTCAATCTTTATTTAAACGGCTCACCCATAAGTCAAGCCTGAAGCCATGTCCGCAGGCCCTGTGAGGGAGAAATTAAGAGCAGCCCTGTCACTCCATCCAGCATCTAGAGAGAGAGAGAGAGGGAAAGAGAGAGATAATATGAAGCATCTGAGTGGTAGACTTACGAGCGGTCTCAGCCACATCAGGCTTGTCAGAGTTTGCAGTTATGAGGGCTGGCTGAGAGATTTACATGTGCTCTCCTCCGCATCGTCCAGATTTATGGCCTTCACTCAGTCCAGATTACACCGACCCTCCGGCCCTTCTCCACACGACACCGTCACCCAGCCACAGTCCAGTGTAGACAGCCATGACCGGCCACAGGCAATCCTGAGCCACTGCTCAGATGAGTCACATTGGATTAGAAGTTTAAAGGATATAAATCTGCTATAAATCCATTGTACACAATTTTCCTCTTTTCATAATGCTGTCAGTTAGTCAGACAGACATGTTGTCTGAAGTTTGCTTCTTTAGGAGCTATGAGGCTAACGTAGCTACCAAGGTATGGAAGCTCATAACAACCAATAAGACTCATCAATGAAAAAGATTTCAAAAATTTCAACCTGCTGCTGCTACTGTGTTTGGCTGTGTAACATATTAAGGCTTGAAGTACTTCTTACCCATATGGAACAAATTATATGTTCCAAATTAATTTATCAAATACACATTTTCAATGTATGAAAATGGTTAAAAATTTATTTATTATAATATATATATATATATATATATATATATATATATATATATATATATATAGTGGTAGTGGTAATAAAGGTTACAGATGTAACTAAACAGTACTGACTTCTGTGATCTGCATTGTGCTTTACATTAACCGTGTACATCTGCAATAAGACACTCACACATAATGTATTTCACATAAACAAGATATCAAATCATAACTGCATTTTCACAGAGTATCAATACCTACAACACTCGCTTTTGGCATGCTTGGCTGGACTTCTGCCAGCCCTGCTGAATCAAAACATCACTTAAATAGAATCTTTCCAGATAAAGCAGCTAAAGAGATGAAAACATTTTTTAATTCAATAAATGAAATGACCATTTGAAAACCATGTTTCCTCATGTTCTCCTTGTTGAATATGCAAGAAAATAGAGGAAGAAATACACAAAATTCACAGCACAGTAAACAAGACAGCTCACACTAGTGTGTAGTTTTAGGCAAATCTGTGACAACTTAGGCATGCAGTTAGCATGACGCTAATTCGTTTCATATTAGCTTCCATTGCTTGTTAGCTACATTAGCCTCATTGCTCCAGTGCTAAAACTAAAGAAGCTCAAAACAAAGATAAAATTGTGTAAATTAGTTATTTTTACAACATATATTTGCAAATTATAGACTAAACAGTAAAAAAACACTTTGGGTGTATTTTGGGAACAACATGGAAGGAAACAAGTTTGTAAGAAGCTATTAATTAAAATAAAAAAAAAAAATGTTATGTATAGATAGATAGATAGATAGATAGATAGGTTGGTTCATCATGCTGAACACATCTATCATTTTGTTTCATTTTACAACTTCTTATTTCCAAATAACTATTGGATATATTTTAATTTGTACAGAACAAGCACATAAGAATTATAAAATACATCTCCAAGCAGCTGTATGTTATTGAAAATGCTGATTACAAACATTTGAATAGAAACATTAAGAGCTCAGTAGAGCTGATGAGATGATTTGAGAGTGTTAGAACAAACAAAACACTGAAAAATTTGTTGATCATTTCCAAATGAATAAATGCAAAGACAAAGCTGTATTTATGTAATATATTTTATTCAGGTGGATGTGATGCCCACATTTGAAACAAGTAAGTGCAGCATGTGTAAACTGAGTATTTTTAGATTTTATCCAATATTTGTTATGTATAGTTATAGAGTTCTTTTGATTATATGTAATGTTTTGAAGTATCAGTGTATGATGGAAGGAGCTAAGTGACTGTGCAGGGTAGAGTTCAAAGGGCAGTTCATTCCCTCACTGATGGGTCAGGACAGCAGATCAGCAAGTTCTGGTTTCACGAGCACATTTGGATTTTAAGGAAGGATGTGTGAAGGGCCCAGAAGTCCTGCAGGTTTGCAGTTCTGATCTGAGATGTGGAGGCAGCTGAGCCCTTTGAATCGTGGAAGGTAAGAACCACAGATTTATGTCTGATTTTTCTTCCACAGGAGGCCAGTGGAGTGACCTCAGCAGACGAGTCATATGGGAGAAGTTTGAGACACTGTGGACCAGACGAGCTAGGCTATGGACAAAAGGCAAAAAAGGCCAATTGTCACTGTCATGAGAAAAAAAAAATGTAAATATGAATTTGAAAAGGTCACACTTGACCCGGTCTGTTTCTGAACACTTGGGGACCCTAAGCGACGTTCCACTTTGGGCCCTAACACAAAGCACTGACTGCCTGGATCTTTTAGGAGAGATTTTAAAGCTCTGCTCCTGGTTTTTAAAGATCTAAATGACCTTAAAGCTCCTGAATGTCTGTCTGTTTATGATCTTAGATCTGTAGATACTGACCTTCTGCAAATATCTCAACGTAAAATACAGAGACTCTTTCTGTTCCTTTGCTTCTAAACTGTGGAGCTCAGTTCACCTTTTACTAGACAATAAAGCTCAGAGCTCACTTCAAATAAACATTTAAAATGCAGCTCTTTAAGTCAGTACTTCATTAAAAGTCTACATCTTCTTGGTGTTTAACTTGATCTTTCATTATCTTGTCTACTATTGTAAAATTTGAGTATTGAGTTTTTGTTGCTGTCCAAAGAAAATCTACAAAAGATTAACTTTACAGGAGAGGGCAAAACACGTAAATTTTCACGTAAGTTAATGTAAAAATATTTTATTATTGATTTTGGGACATTTCTATTGGTCCATCATTCATCATGAAAGTTTCACACAATGTAAAGAACTGCCATGTTCAAAAGACATAGGCAAATAAAAATCAACAAAAATGGAGATACATGTTTTTCTTTGGACAGCAACGATATTATTATTATTATTATTATTATTATTATTATGAAGAATCATTTTTCTCCACATAATGCAATTATTGTTTAGGTTCTTGATACCATTAAACAGTTCCTCAGACTCATCACATTCCTCACAAATCAAAGGGAATCAAAATTGCTTATATGGCATTACTTAGAGGCATTTTAGTGGCAAAGTGTTCTTTGAGCATTTCCATAGAAGGACACTTTTGATTCTTTAAAGACCCTTGCTTGAAAAAGTGATTTATGGGTACAAAGAAACTTTTAACCTGTTTTTAAGAATCTTCCAGTGGGTGCTTTGTTACAGAACCAGTTTTGTGAATGAGATGTGGACACCCTGATTACATGTTTTTGATTGTAAAGTGAGTGTAAATAAGTGAACACATCCTCTACAGAGACCTACTTCTGCACATTTTAATACACATTTATTGTTTTCTTGCTGATTATTAAAAAATAATCAAAAAAGGGAACATAAAATGTGGCATAACTTTTACACAGGCCTGGTTTAATGTTTTTACATATTGGAGAAAAATAAAACTCAAAACGAGGCCTGTGCAAAACACAAAATACAGGTGAAACTTATTAGCTAGTTAGCCTGCTGGTTCATCGCAACTGGTTCTCCGTCCTGCATATGACACTCAACCACACCCTCTCATCCATAGTAGTGTCCCTAAGGTGGCTATTGCTTTATTAAACAGTGGTGGGTTTTACAATGAAAGTTTTTTAAGTAATAATTTCAGTTATTAAAGGTAAAAGAGTTATCCACTGATGACTTGCCTTGTGTGAAAAAGCATTATCTGCTTTAGGTACGCTATTGTGGAGCAGGGGTCGTGGTCAAGCATCACATCATGGTCGAGCAACTAGCGGTAAGATTCACCGGTGTGTTGTCTCTGCCAGCCTATTTGTAGCCATGTTGTTTCTCAGAAAGTGAGAGAGAAGGAGACCAACGGAGATGGAGAAAGAAGAAGAATCAAGACTGAGATTTTAGGAGCTGAAAACTGAGTTATTTGTCTAGTGCTTGAACGGAAAAGTATACTCTCTGTCTCCACACTCTGCTCCCTGTTTCCTCACTCCTCCCAGCCTTCCAAGAACATCACAGTGGTGCCAAAACCCGGGAAGTGCGAACAGTCATCACGATGGAATCCTCACCACTTGGGAAAATTGTCAAGGCACTTTCCCTCCTGCAGCAGACTCAACACAAAGCTGTCCTTGACATGTAGAAAGAAAACTAAGCCCACTTTGAAGCCCTGGCACAAGGCCAAGAAGCAGATCGGAAAGCTAACTGCAGACAAACCTCAGTGCCCCAGCTACAGCCACCACCATCCTCATGGAGATGACTCCCCATGACAATCCGGAAGCCCACAATAACTTTGCCGAAGCCTGAGCAGGTAGGGAGCCTGGGCATTTCCAGGAGCAGTGTTACCACATGGAGGTCATTACACTGGTCTGCGTTCCTATGTCGCCACCCACCGCCTCCATTTGTGCTGGAACCTACCGCATACTGCAACAGTGAGTCTTCAAGAGGGTACATATCAAGCCTTGGTGGATTCCAGCTGTACTCAGACCACGACTATCAAGTAATTAATGAAATTTAGTTGATATTGTGCAGAAGTGTGTTCTCTGTAGAGGTTGTGTTCACTTATTTACACTTAAAAATATGTACTTTTTTTGGAATTTGACCCGGACTTTTGCACAAGACTGCATATGAAGGTTCTTCGTATGCTTCATCACAAGCAGCTGCTTAGTAAGAGAGCATCCTGCCTGTGTTGAGTGTTAGACGAGTGTGAGAGCAGGAAACGCACACCTGCTCTGCGCTGAATGGGCGGCGTGTGTAGAGAGGAAGCTGAGCTGAGGCGTGGAGGCCTGGCGCGTGTCCTTGGTGTGAAATGTGAGAAGTAAGAGCTTTCAGTGTGAATTTACAGCTGGCAGTAACTCTGCAATGGATGAGTGGATCAGGTCCTGGCAGCTATTGGCTCCGGGCGTGAGATATGTAAAAGCCCGTCATCTCCTGAGTGATGGAGCGGCATTCACTCACTCACTCTCTCTCTCTCTCTCTCCACCAGCTCTCAGGCACGCTGATGCGCTTATGACTTCCTTCACACCTTAAATCTATCACACACACTCACGCAGGCGAAACCTGTCAGCTATATCACACGAGGAGGATACTTCCAGACACGCTGATGTTTAGAAAAAGAGAAGGATAGACAAGAAGGGATACTTTCAGAGTTTGTTCTGAAGAAAATCAAATAAATAAATAACTATGAAGGGAGAGATGAAATGAGTAATTTTTTTCTGTCAAAAACAGACACAGGTACACTGTAACCCCACATTTTGTTTTAATTCAAATGAATTGAGTCTGTTGTACATAAAACTGAATACATCCCATATATTACTTTCAAGTTTAGTCTTTTGGCAGCTTTGAAACCACCACATTCAACATCTGAATGTGGGCTGTTGGTTTAGATCATTTCTCTCATCAAAGTTTCTCAACAAATGTGTATAACTGAGCTGCTGTTGAAGTGAAATACAGTGATGTTAGTTTTGTTAATACAGTCTTGTTGGGTAAAACTTACTTCTTTCCCATTGGCTCCTGGCTCTGTCTGTTTGCATATTGGGTGCTTCTGTTTTTGTTTTACTCACCATCCATGTGTTTTCATTCCAACCAGGTTACCTTTCCTCAGGTGTCTGCTGTTCATATATGCTTTACTTAGCTGCCTGACCTTGTGTTGTAGTTAAAAGGGTGAGTTATCATTCTCTTTGGTGCTGAGACGGGGGTCTGTGCTGGTGGGTGACCATGTTCACATTAAGTGTTAACCGTTTAGTGTTCGTCAAAGTGATCAATATCACTTAATCAGAAAAAGTTTCTTAAATGTCTAATTAAATGTATAATTAAATTGGAATTTTAGGTCTGGCTAACTCAAAAGTTTAAAATAATTAGAGTTAATAATAATAATAAAAAAAAAAACTTGAGTTATTCTAACATGCAGTGTTTAGTATCTTGAGTACATTGAACTTCAACAAGCTGGTTTGTTCACCAATGCTCTGTAAGTGAGGTGAACTTATTTGAGTTTACAGTGTAGAGGAAATATTTAAGTATTTCTAAACTTTTGTCTTAACACCTTAAAAACAGAAATATTCACACAATGTAAAGCGCAGGTGTTTTTTTTTTTCAAACTGCTGTAATTTTTGTCTTTTAGATATGTACAGTGCTGTGAAGAAGTATTCACTCCCTTCTGATTTCTACTATTTTTGTGCATTTGTCAGATCTTCAATATTTTATACAAAACAAAGACAACATGAGTTAAGTTTTTTAAATTCATTTCACTTATTGAAGGGAAAAAAAGTTATCTATTGCCGACTTGCCCTGTGTGGAAAAGTAATAACCTCCTTAGTTACGCTATTAATTAATTAAATTTAGTCATTAATTGGGATCGATTAAACTAGACGCACCCAGGCATGGTTACCTTACCTAATGAAAAGTACACCATAAATGATGATTTTGTATGTAGTTGGCTTATTACTGTTTCTATTAATGCTTTAGGTTTAAATACAGTTTGAACTAATTCAGTACAGTTGACTGAAAAATTGATTTATTAACATTTTGCAATAAACAACAAGTTATTGTGATTTTTAGGGGTGAAGGTTAGGACTGAGTTTAGTGGAGCACCAATTACACTTGCTCATACAGAAACACCACAAATACAGCAATACACATTATTGTGTGTGTGTGTGTGTGTGTGTGTGTGTGTGTGTGTGTGTATGTGTGTATGTCTGTGTTTTCAAGCATCAGTCAACCCTTTTAATTGCCTGTATGATCCCCTGTGGACCAAATGTGGGTAGCCTGGTGTGAAACATCAAGATGGTTTCGAGACATTGTTGCATGCATACACACACACAAACACACACACACACACACACACACACACACACACACACACACACAGAGAGAGAGAGAGAGAGAGAGAGAGAGAGAGAGACCTCAAACCTTTCTCACTAAAAGGCTCATATCCTACAGACCTCTTGTATTTCTTAAGATCCACTCATGACATTTGTGTGTTTTTCATACTAAACAGTCAGAATTCATTTCTATGTAACCTTTTTCCAACGTTTTTTATCCTTTAGAGTTGAAACGTCTCTATTCTCATTGGCTGCCAATAAGGGGTAAAACATTTTTTATAACTTTAATAGGAATGGCCGGGGCTAAATGACTGGGCTGAATAGGCAGGTATTGATTTCACAAAAAACTGCATTCATTTGAGTAGTGGAACTTTTAAAACTCTTTAAACTTTGATAACATCTACATTGAACTTTCATTTAAAAAGCAAAAAAAAAAACAAGGAAACTTTGTTTTTGTCACATTTTTTTCCATTTCTCTTCATGCCGGTACTGAAAACCTTTGCAACTTTCCCTCCACGACACAAATATAAAAGTTAATATTATAAACTAATTTATCTACCACATGCCACATGCTTTATTAAACCCATCGGTGTTATTCTTTTTCTGAAGAGGGTCTTTAAACCTCAGCTGCACGCGACAGTAATAGTCAGCCAAGACCTCGTCTTCACAAAGGGCTCTGTTCAGTACCGCTTGCCAACTAAATGCAATTACACATTCTCCACTCTGAGGAGAAAACAGGAACAAAGGAGAAGAAGAGAATTTCTCTTTTTTAATGGAGAGGTTACCTCACATATCACCTAACATTCTACCTGAAACACACCCCTACAAACAGATCACCTTTTTAATTCAGCAGCAGCTAAGGCAGTGGCCCTCACATTTTAATCAGGGTTAGTGTCATACAGGGAGAAAGCAGAGCAGGAAAAAGAGAGAAAAGAACAGTAATTTGGCAGCAGGTATTTAACAGAAGAAAATGCTTTCTTCTGAGAAATGTCAGTAATTGCAGAGTGGGTGTTAAGTCTCTCTCTCTCTCTCTCTCTCTCTCTCTCTCTCTCTCTCTCTCTCTCTCCTTCTCCCCCAACTTCTCTCTCTCTCTCTCTCTCTCTCTATCTCTTTCTCTCTCTCTCTCTCTCTCTCTCTCTCTCTCTCTCGCTCTCTCTCTCTCATGCTGTAAAACTTTCCATTTCTTTATTAGTGTAAAAGCCACCAGCAGTTCAACTTCATTTTAACATCCGTTATTAAGAGCATCTCCTCGAGAGCACTTTCAGCAGGAAATCTGCACACATTCCTTCGGTGCTCACACACACACACACACACACACACACACACACACACACGTGTGTGCGGGGTCTTGATGGGTTTGATTACTGAGGGTGGAACGGACGCAGAGCTTTTCACTGCCACGGAAGTTCCGCATGAGTCACACCTTCACACACACACACACACACACACACACACACACACACACACACACTGGGTGTACAGAATGAGTGTAAGAGACCAAGTGAGAGAAGAAAAAAAAAGAAAAAAGGATTTTGTGATTACATTAAAGCCATTTCTACATGTAACAAAAAAGAAAGAAAGAAAGAAAGAAAGAGATGAACTCAAGTGAACTTTATTTTTAAAGCACATTTAAAAGACTACAAGAGCCGACCAAAGTGCTGCACAATTTAAAATACACATAATATCTAAGCCGCTTATCCTTCTGGGTCACATGGGGTGCTGGAGCCTATCACAGCAGTCACTGGGCGGAAGGCAGGAATAAACACATTAAAAATATGTAAATATATGTAAGTATAACAGCAAATACAATCAAAGAATGAGTCTACCTGGACATGCAGCTAAGAAGTATAAGAACTATTTAAGAGGATTTAAAAGGACTTAAAAGTCTGAGAGTAAAGATTTTTTTTTTATTAGACTGAAGAAAGAAAGAAAGAAAGAAAGAAAGAAAGAAAAAAGAAAGAAAGAAAAAATATGTAATTACATTATACAAAGTAATTCCTACATGTAAAGAAAGAAAGAAAGAAAGAAAAAAAGAAAAACTCTGTAATTATGTTATACAAAGTGATTCCTATATGTAAAGAAAGAGAGAAAGAAAAAAAAAGAAAGAAAGAAAGAAAGAAAGAAAGAAAGAAAGAAAGAAAAATGCTGTGATTACATTATCCAAAGTGATTCTTACATGCAAAAAAGAAAGAATGAATGAATCAGTTATTATATAGTAACAAAATTACTCTAATATGCTCACAATTCATGTGTATTTATGTGTGAGCAAAAATAAAAATTTACTGCATTAATATTCAGTAACTCAGCTCTCTGCACTGAGACTCCGTTATGTCTTTATATCCATAAAAAGAGCAGAATGAAAACAAGTGAGCAAAATTTAAGCCCTTACACACATTAAAGGGACAGTTCAGTGAAAACTTGGTGAGATCAACCAAGACATGTTTAGTAGTTGACATTTCCTTATTTAGTTTTGATCTAGAGCTTCGAGGCTAATGTAGCTAAAAAGCAATGGAAGCTTAGAGCCACTAACTTAGCGTAATGTAAGGCATGCAGTTTCTATGATGCTAACTGGTGGGGTGTAAGCTTACTTAGCTATGTTAGCCTTGTAGCTATGCAAAAGTAAAAAAGCAAATTTCAGACACCACATGTGTTGGCTGAATGACTATATTTGGACAGTGGTTAACTGTGAACTAGGCCTTCAGTTTGCGCCACAAATGTCAAAACGCAAAAAAGTCAAGGAATGAGATGAGAAAAAAAGACACCTTCATAATAATGGTGATTTCTGATAGTATTTCTAATAGTATGTTAGTGCTAAGCCAACAGTGGTGCACATGAACATGTTTTTGGCCAATCTAGATTAAATATAGAAATATGAAGACTGTTAAAGACCCTAACACTGTGCAGATTCAGTAAAGAGTGGTGGTATAGAGCTGCTGTTTTCCTTTTGTAACAGTGACTGAAACCTGGTTAGACTCACAGTGAGACGTATCTAGAAGTTCCAGAAGGCCAGAGTGACATTTTTTCTTACAGAATTAGTCCCATCCATTGTAAACCAAAATAATTGCATGAATACAAAATTATTTAACATGATTGCACTGTTAGTTCGTCATTATATTTGCAGTTAATCTACTGTATAAGGCCTTCTGTCCAGCTCCTGAAGGCCTAACCAATAGGAGAGCTTGCTTGGCTTGCCAATATCTACCTAGAGATTACAGAGAAAAAAATCCTGATTGGACAATTTTCTACTGATCATTTCAAGACTCATTTTGTTTCCAACCAGAACTTAACAATGAAATAAGAGTATTATTATTTTCCCTAAAGGCCTTCACATAAAGAACATAAAGTATTTGTGCAGTTTTCTCAGACAATACTAAATGCATTTGAGAATGTGTATAACTGAGGGTATGCACACCAAATGTGATTTTTAGAATGGTGAAAAGGCAACATTATTTTATTCGCCCTTTGTTCATTTTTGTTAAACTCTCACAGGCCACATGAACATCTCTGCTGTTGGCATGACAACCCAGATGACGGAGCAGCTGTGTTCCAGCAAATAAAACTTTTTCACAAATGCTAAAAGGATCAAAATGTCCAAAAACAGCTCAGACAGGACTACAAATATCTGAGTTATAGCCGTTGTGGAAGCACTCAGAGTTTTAGCTTCTGAATGAAGTGACGAAGCCCCTCATGCTCCTTTCACTTTTTCAAAAAGGTCAGTAGCCCTGACTCACTGTTAGCTCATTCTATGATGCGCAAAGTAGATCCTATTTGCACTTGAAGATATTCCGCCTGTTTGCTTTGTACTTTGTTTTGTGTGCAGTTGCATTTCCAAAATCAGCTCAGGCTGAGTTGGAGATCTAAGCTGGATAAAGTTTCAACTCCAAAGTGGAAAGCATCCCAATGTCATGGTTTGCCCATTTCATGAGAAACAAAGGACCTTCTCACTGATATTCTGCCTGTCTTGTTTTTGATGGCAATTTGGTGAAATTCCAAAAATTGTGTCATGTCTTGTATGTTTAGATTTGATTGGAAAAAAAATGTATTTTGGATCAGATATTTTCATGTTGTTTGGTGTGTAACAGCCTTAACAATTGCAGAGTTTAGGGGCCAATCCCATTTCACCCCTCGCCCCTACCACTCAGCCCTACCCCTCTTTTTTGTGTGTTCATGTCTAGGGGTAGGGTGTCCTGATTTTTGTTGAGATAGAGGGGTGGGGTGAAGTGTTAGGGCTACATAGCGCTCCAAACAGAGGTTTTTCAGAGACACAATCCAAACAGAGTGTTGTGAGAAAAGAAAGAAAAACTGGCAAAATGGCAGCATGACTGGCCAAAGAAACCCACAAATGTAA
This sequence comes from Colossoma macropomum, assembly GCF_904425465.1. Taxonomy (NCBI): domain Eukaryota; kingdom Metazoa; phylum Chordata; class Actinopteri; order Characiformes; family Serrasalmidae; genus Colossoma; species Colossoma macropomum. The sequence continues at coordinate 33,610,103 of NW_023494788.1, forward strand.
GTATTTTCTATGTTAAAAAATTAGAATAACCATTGTATTATCTCAGTTTAATATAATTTCAATGTATGGTGATTATGGTCATTTTCTTTATAACAAGCATAACAATTTGCTAACAGTATGCTAATGCATTGGTAGTTAGCTAACTAAATTTCCCATTCCACCTTAAATAGTCCAGGAGTACTGACACTTGAAGTGCCAGAATGTAACTACTGCTCCATTTAAGGTGGAATGTGAAAATTCGAACGAGAAGCTGGCGAATAGCTGATTTTATCTTCATATCACTGAAGAATTAGGAGTGGGTGATAATAAATAATTGCCCTCTTTGAAGGCATTTAGTCCCTAAATGTAAGTAAAGCCCAGTAGTGAGGTTGCTTAACTTTACCCTCCTCTGCTATCACTGCAGACTGGCAGGGTCGCCTACAGAGCACTGCTAGTAGTCTGTTTATGAAGTAATGTTCTTTTTTAATTGATGGTTGTTTCATTTCATAGAGAAGATTTCAACCACTACAACTTATAACTCAGGTGTAGGAGGCAAAGTGATACTCGAAAATAAAGGGTGGGGGTAAAAATAAGGAAATTGGGCCTAAATGTGACAAGTCTGATGATTCTACTAAATAAACATTTTTACTTCTCGCAACTCATTAGGTTTTCTCTGGAGGCATAGATGGCAGGTTCCAAACTGACAGCTTCCACTACTTGTTAGCTACATTAGCTAAATAAGCAGGCAACAAACATGACTTGGCTGCTTCACTATATTTAGGGTAAGGTGTGGAAAGGTGATTTTTCACCAGGCTAATATGAACGACATGTTGTAAAATGTTGTACAGTGTCATCGCACGTGCAAACCTGAATGCACACGGTAATACGGCCCAAAAGTGGCATGTGGAGTCATGTAATTTGCACTGATGCGGTCCAGTCTGATGGTGGACGGTGTTTAGTATTCGTTGCGTTGGCCGTGTTGAGCATTTTTGCGCATGGAGAGGCTTTTTCAGCCCCAGCGCTTCGGCTTTGTAGGCATTTTCCAGACCACACCGTCATTTATCTTGTCTGAAAGATGTATGCCAGCATGGAAATATACCCCATTTTACCAGGCTTTCATAAAACATATTCTTTGGTAATGGTCTTCTGTCGAGACCTTATGTATTATTGAACAGCACTCATTTTCATTCAAACAACCTGTAAGTCCTTCATGGAGAGGGAGGGGAAAAGAGAGAGAGAGAGAGTGAGAGAGGGAGGGAGGCAAAAAGGGACTTAATAACATTTTGCGAGAAAATTAGTCACCTTGTCCTTTGCAGGCAATTTTCTTTCGGTCGGCGTGGTATTTATCAAGCCCAGGATATTCAGGTAAATGTACGCTTCTGACGCAGTTTTATTGGCTTCTATTTACTCGGGGTCTCGCCGAACAGAGGCGGACGCGTGTGCACACACACACACACACACATAGTAAGGCTGATGCGCGACTCCATGCAGAATGCGATTTACAATTTGACATGAGCCCTGGGAGGTTTATTAATCTTGCTGCTTTAAAGACGTGCCACTTTACTCTCCGCTTTCTTCCTCTTCTCCGGCGACTGGCCGCGTGCTGCGAAGCTGAAGAACAGACAGCAATCCCAAATGCACTGGAGCAATCCCTCTTCTCTTTCATCATTGTGTGCTTCCCTGTGTGTGAGTTCATAATTGGGGAGTGTGAGAAAAACACCTTTCCTCTCTGTCCCCTCCCTCTTCCCCATCTGAAAGCTCTCCAGATTAAAATCCACTATGAAATATTCAATATGTTTATTAATGTGCACTCCTAATTACTTGGGAAGCAATATCGACCCTCTTTTGTAATTGAATCCAAACACGTAACACACAGCTCGTTAATTTATGAGTAATGTGCAGCTTGCCGTGTGTCCCATCGCTCACGCCGCTCTGGTGGCGGAAAGGCCTCATTGATCAAGTTCACGTCACCTGCGCCTGTTTAATTGATTTTAATTGTTTTATTTGATGCATTTTTTAAAGGTAGCACTCCGTTTTCATGGTGCACTGTGGATTCTTTGTATATGCCCACCTTGACTTGAATTTATGTTCATTTAAATATTTAAGTGGCTGAACTCAATGGCAAATATCACAATGAAGACAAAAATATGTCACTTGATGGACATGTAGCTACACTCATTATCCATTTTATCAGCTCCACTGACCATACAGTTTCCCTTTGTAGATCTACAGTTACAGACTGTAGTCCATCTGTTTCTCTGCATACTTTGTTTGCCTGTTCTTCAGTGGTCAGGACCCCCACAGGACCCCCACAGAGCAGGTATCATTTGGGTGGTGGGTTATTCTCAGCACGGTGGTGACACTGGCGTGGTGTTGGTGTGTTAGTGTGTGTTGTGCTGGTACAAGTGGATCAGACACAGCTGTGCTGCTGGAGTTTTTAAACACTGTGTCCACTCACTGTCCACTCTATTAGACACTCCTACCTTGTTGGTCCACCTTGTAGATCTAAAGTCAGAGACGAAAGCTCATCTGCTGCTGCACAGTTTGTGTTGGTCATCCTCTAGTCCTTCATCAGTGGTCACAGGACGCTGCCCACAGGACACTGTTGGCTGGATGTTTTTGGTTCTCAGTCCAGCAGCGACACTGTGGTGTTTAAAAACTCCAGCAGCACTGCTGTGTCTGATCCACTCGCACCAGCGCAACACACACTAACACACCATATATGTATAACTAGTTGGAACAGAAGAAAAAAGGATATAGAAAATATATATGAACACATTTTCCCTGGCATGTTAGTTGTATTTGTTTCTGCTAGTTTTCCCTCCACACTTCATTAACACTTTTTCAGGAGGTTCCTGGCTGGAGTAAATTACTCAATAAGCCACATGAAAAATGTTTCAGGGACGAAGGTCATTCATATTTCAGCTTTTTTGGGTTTTTTGAGCCACAGCAAAGAAAACATAACACAAGAAATTCTAATTAGCCTCTGACCTTAAACCTACATATAATGCTAAAGCTAAAGCAAAACAAAACCATTTCCATATTTATCATCGTTAGCGTGACTGTCTATAAAAGTTTTCGCCTTTTACCTTCAAATGAGTCCAACTGAACAGTTCCAGCAGAACCTTTACTCTGAGATGTTTTAATGGTAAATATACTCTGCAACAAAAAGGACAAAGCATTGAAGCAATCTTGCACTGGCATAGTAGCTCTCTTTCTCTGTCTCTCTCTCAATCCAATTCAGTTCAGTAAGATTTATTGACTGCATTTATACAGTACTGCCAAAGCATCATTGAAACAAGAAACATTTATATTCAATCTCTTTCTGTTTATCTATTTCTCTTTATTTTACTTTCTTTCTTCTTATTTTCCCCCTTATCTGTCTCTTTCTCTCTCAATTTCTCTCTCACTCCCTCTCTGTTTCTTTCCCTACTTCTTTTTCCATCACCCACTTTGTCTGTCTCTCTCTCCTTCATTTCTCCCTTTTATTTCCCCTTCTGTCACTCTTTCTTTCAGACTCTCTCTTTTTCTCTCCTTACTTCTCTCTTTCCTATTTCTTCTCTCTCTCTCTCTCTCTCTCTCTCTCTCTCTCTGTGTGTGTGTGTGTGTGTGTGTGTGTGTTGGTAAACAGGTTTTAGTGGTAAATAAGTTTGGACTCTATCTCTCTCCATTTGATAATGCTCTCAGGAGCATCTGTGCAGCGCTGCAGTTTATTATTGCGCCGTCGATACAAACCTGATTCCTGCATTCTGTTGAGTCCGGCTCTACATTATTGCCTGGCCGAATGAAAGCGGGTGGGGGTGGGGAATTATGTCAGATTACAGTAAATCAGAAAGCTTGTGCCTGTGTTTATGTGGTTTGAGGATTTTGATCTGTGTACACACTGTATGTGTTTGATGTTTAACACTATGTTCCTCAGCTCCAGGCCTAAGAGTGACCAAGCACTGTCCTGGTCAGTGGAGGTTCTGCTACTATAAATAAGGTCTGTTACATGCTATACGTCCTAAAGTATCCAGAAACCTGTTCATTCTGCTTTTTCCCAATATCAAGGCTAATAACAGAGATCAATTCCAGTTCAGTGGAGCTTCATTATTACAAACATTTTCTGGGATGTTTGCTGGAGCTTTTGTCCAACTCATCTGTTTGGAGTGTGTCTCTGAAACATCTCCATTTGGAGGGTCATGTAGCCCTAACAGTTCACCCTACCCCTCTATCTCAACAAGAATTGGGACACCCGTGAACGTGAACACGCAAAAGGGAAGGGTAGGGCTATGTGGTAGGGGTGAGCTTCTCTCCTACTCAACCCCAAAGGTGTCCAGTGGTGTTTTATCTCTCCAGCTCATCCCAAAAATGTTCAATGGAGCTTCATCACTCCAGTTCAGCCCAAAAGTGTTCAGCGGAGCTTCGCCACCCCAACTCATTTTAAAGGTGTTCATTAGAGCTTCATTACTCCAGTCAACTCTAAAGCTGTTCACGAGAGCTTCATCAACCCAACTCATTCCAAAGGTGTTCATTTTAGATCTTCATCTCTCCAACTCATCTCAAGGATGTTTAAAGAAGCTTCATCAATTCAATGAATCTTGAATAAAGCCTCATCTCTCCTCCATCTCCCAAACATGTTCAATGGAGATTCAGCAAACCAACTTATCCCAAAGAGATTCAATTAATTGTCATTATTCTTATTCATCCTAGAGGTGTTTAGTAGAGCTTCATCACTCCAACAAATCCCAGACATGTTTAACAGAGCTTCATCACTCCAAGACATCCTAGAGCTCTTCAGTAGAGCTTCATCACTCCATCACATCCCAGAGGTGTACAGCAGAGCTATATCACTCCATCATATCCCAGAGGTGTTTATCAGAGCTCCCTCACTCCAACAAATGCCAGAGGTGTTTAGCAGAGCTTCGTCACTCCAGCACATCCCAGAGGTGTTCAGCAGAGCTTCATCCCTCCAACACATCCCAGAGGTGTTTAACAGAGCTTCATCACTCCAGCACATCCCAGAGGTGTTTAACAGAGCTTCATCACTCCAGCACATCCCAGAGGTGTTCAGCAGAGCTTCATCACTCTAACACATCCCAGAGGTGTTCAGCAGAGCTTCATCACTCTAACACATCCCAGAGGTGTTTACCAAAGTTTCATCTGTCCAAAACATCCCAGAGGTGTTCATTAGAGTTTCATCTTTCCAATATATCAGAAATTATTCAATGATGTTTCATCACTCTTGTTAATTTGAAAGCGTTCAGTAGAGTATCATCAATTAAAATCATCCCATAGGTGTTCAACTGAGCTTCATTTCTCCAATCACATCCCAGAAGTGTTCAGTAGAGCTTCACTCTACAATCCAACATTGGGGAGCTATACATTACTCTGGCTTTTATGGTCTGCCTGCTCTATTATGTCCCATTTTACTGCCAACGCTTTTCTATGGAGAATACATAGCTGTTTGCCCAATTTAACATCTGTATCAGAGATGTCTGTGCTTTAAATGGCCCACATCTGTAATTAGATATGATGTCTGGAAGCTTTTCTATAAATATTGTGCCTGTATATGAGCATGTAGGATGGAGGAACAGGAGGCTTAATTCATAGGATGGATGGTTTTGTTGACTAGCACTGTCACACTTCTCGTAGCATGATTACTGAGGTGTTGACTCACAAACACACACACACAAACACACACAAACACATACACACACACAAACACACACAAACACACACACACACACACACAAACGCTGAAAGCCTTCAGAAGAAGATCAATAGTGGGAAGGCTGAGGGATAAATCTGAACCCCCATAAAGGCGTGTTTCAGTGACGAGGCGTGGCGGCATCTAACTCTCAATTACCAACAAACACACAGTCTCACTCAGGTGAGAGGACACACATTTTAGCATGTATTCCTGACTTTGTGGAGTCTTTCCATGTTCTGCTGTATGAATGAGTGTATATGCTACACCAAACCCAATCCTAACCTTAACATCAGCAATCAAAACATCAGCTTTGACCTCTACTTTTTACCCTAAAAGCTGCTGTTTGTTTTTGTTTTAATGTTCCAGTGTTCCCTCATCCTGGGGACATCTGGTCCTCACAAAGGGCTAAAAACACACACTCAAAGACAGGCACACACTCGTGAAGGCGCATACAGTAGCTGTAGAATGTGCTGGCTCTCTTAGCAGCTCATGCTGGGATAATAAGAGATCACATTAGTTACAGTATGTTGTTATCCATGTCTTGTAAACAGCCTTTTCAAAATTGATCTTTTTTTGCAGGTGTGCATCTTCAAAGTTCTAACGTGATTAAATTATTCTGAAAAACACGATGCTCAAAATAAAATCTTAAATCGATTTTCCTGCTGTAGAGCTTGTTAAAGGGACAGGATGGAAGATGAATAGCACACATCAATATCTGGTTGTTTGTCTCCAAACAGATGCATTGAATACAACACACAGGGGCAGATTTACTAACATTCTGCACTTCTGCCAGTTCTGTTTTATCATTAAGAAGGTCTGTGATGTAGTAAATAGGTACTATGGTCCTTTAGAACCCATGATAAGATTAAACTGCTCTGCTTTTGCCTCATTGCATGTGCATTGATGGGAGTTTCCTTTCAAAGCCAAAAATGCTGGAAGAAGATTGTTATAATGAAGCACCTTTTTCATCTACTGAGACTGATAGTAAATGAATAGTTTCATTCCAAAGTGCTGTAAATTACATCTGTAACAATTCTGGATACAACAAGTTTTTGAACAGAATAATGGATTTATTTCTCTAATCAAGAGAGTGTTAGGCATACTATTGCATTGTTCTTTCTCTACACTCTGAAGAATGTATATCATTAAAAAATGCTCTGAAAAGCTAGTGTTATTTTTGCTGCTAACATGGCTGTCACTGTTTGTGCTCAGAGAGAAAAACAAATAATCTTTCCCACACATTTATTTTCAATGGAAAAAAAATACTGCTATGTCACATGATTTTTAATTTGATTTCAAAAATAAAATACCTATAATCAAAACATTTTATACTGAAATTTCCTAACACTTTGTTATATTTTATACACCCATCAAAATGTCTTAAGAGCAGGTTTTGCTTAAATAAAGACAATCAATTTAGTGTTACAGGTCAATGTTATAACACATATTGGAAATCCTTTGGCAGTGAGTCTCTGCATTATTAAAGCCCCTCGTTACTTCATTACTTTGTGTATGCTGTGCACTCACACTGTTCCCAAATGACCAGAATGTCCTCAGTGAATTTAAACATGGTTTTTAAAGTACTGTGCAGTTTAACCCATCCCTCCAAAAATGAAATGAAAAGAATCAGAAAAGTCAAGATGATCTCTTATTTTCCCAAATTTCTGCCTGGTGTCAAAATAATGTCTTATTTTCCCAAAACCAATTATTTACTATGTTAAAACAACCACATCCTTCCCTTATGAGATTTTTTTTCATCAACTAGTAAGAAGTTTGACAAAATTATCATTTGACTTTCCAACCTGACAGAAACAGGCTTTCATACTATAAGAAGCATGTGAGTTTATATTGTGCTGGTCAGTGGTAATTCAATCCCTCTAAACCTCAAAATTAAACTTAATTTTCCCCATTAAATCTAAAAAAATAACAGTTATCCATTAAAAAAAAAAAACGCAGCAACAAAATTTAATTTTTCTTCATTGACAGTGGCTTAAATGAGTAACAAGCATGACAGTTACATTTCATTTAGCATAGAATTAGCAAATATACAAGATGTGATTAACTAGCATCTATACTAATGGAAAGAGGACATAAACAATGTTCACATTTTTTATTATTATTCTAATAAGTAATTCATTCAATCTATTTTTGAGTTACTTTAAAAGTGACCTTGTCATTCAATATCACACTATCATTGAAAATAACAAAGATAGATAGAAAAAAATAAATAAATAAAAATAACTTTTCTTCTTACAGTGATCTTAAGAAAGTTTGGATGATGCTAATTCCTGTTGAACATGTGACTTATGGAAGATAATTCATTGGAATGAAAGTGTTCAGGTAACAGCGTTGACAAATTAAAATGTAAATTTTTCATAACCTACAATAGATGGACAGAGAAAAGAATGTTTCAAGCATGAGATGTTTAATGGATCACACACTGCTCCAAAACTAATATGATTTTTGATTTTTTAATTGAGTATTTTTCAATGTAAAGTGAAGTTATAGTGGGGGCAGTCGTGGGCTGGAGGTTAGGGAACGAGCCTTGTGACCGGAAGGTTGCCGGTTTGATCCCCTTGGCCGACAGTACGTTACTGAAGTGCCCTTGAGCAAGGCACCTAATGCCATGGATAGGGCTGCCCACCGCTCCGCGCAAGTGTGCTCACTGACCCCAAGTGTGTGTGTTCACTAGTGTGCATGTATGTGGGTGTTTCACTGCATGGATGTGTTAAATGCGGAGGTCTAATAGTGTGCATGTATGTGGATGTTTCACTGCATGGATGTGTTTAATGCGGAGGTCTAATTCCTCTGTGTGCAAACACGGTTAATGGTTCTGAATTCTGAACTAAGACAGGCAAAATGACTATTTTCTAAGAGAATGGGGTAGATGTTATAGATATTTTGAATTATTTATCTGGAACATGCACATATATGTTTGTAAACGTAACTTCAGTGGGATACAAATGGCATCCCAGTCGTGGAATCAGCAAATTACGAGTTCATTTACTTAGATCTTTGTAGATATCCAGCTAAATTGGCCACCCCCACCAGCACAAGGTATCAATAAACTATCAGTAATTAGAGCTTCTTATGGTAAACCTGCCCTGTAAAATGTTATGTGTCGAATTATTTAACTCCTTACAATCTTATTATATGAAATGTAATAACATCTTATTACAGACTTATTATTTCCTAAAGCTTATTATTCAGTAACTAGAAGGAGTCATTCTGAAGTTACTGGAGTATGTAATAAATGTTTAGACCCTCCAGCAGGTCCTGACCATTTAAGCCGTTAACACTGGCAGTGTGTTTAAGATTTTTCACATAAATATGCATTTTAATGACACAGTTTCTATTAGAGATATACTGTGTTCATGTGTTCTGACATTTGTTTTATGTTGTTAATTAGCATATCATTTTTGAAAGTGCATGCTATGCTAATTCATCTCCTCTCATATAAGAGTTACTATATAGGCCTCCTAAAGACCTGTCACAGGGCGAAGAGCAAAGAGACCTTGACCTTCTGGCCTTCTTCCCTTTAATAAATAATTCAGCCCACAACAATGAAGCAATCCCTGATGCCTATTTGAGAAGAAATGGCAAACCAGAGATACGTGCATGACCCAAAGATCATTCATTAAGTGCTAATAATCCAGTGTTTTTTTTAATATGTGCAATAAAAAAAGAGTGAAGGAGCAGTATGGGGAGTAGAGCACAGTGCAAACCACAGATTAAATTTTATGTTTAGGGTTTGAAGGATGTCTATTCTATACATTTGTGTTATTTTAGTTACACAGGTATAATTCATTTTGTCATGACCATTTCCAACAACTCCTAATGACTCAAAAAACAGGCTGTGCTTTTAAGACTGAGTTGTGAGTGACCTCTATTCTGATCGGCTGCTGTGTATTGTGCCTCATTCAAAAAGCAGTCCGAGCTGAAAGGTGAAACAAACTGTTCCAACTGATCCTCCAAGACATGGGGGGGAAAAACCCCCATCTTCTTCCAGATGTGTAGCTACAATGATATAGTTGTTTCCTGACAGCAATGAACAGCACAACGTTTAATCATTTTCCCACATGTTCCACTCCAATAACGCTGCTACACGCTGTTCACAGAAACAACACTCCACATCACTTCAACTGGAACGGGCGAGGCTAAATGGCTGTAGGCTGAAAGGGTGGTTATGGTAAAACATGTTCACAGATGTGACCTGAGATGGGGACTCGAGTCGCATGTTGACTCAAACCCAGTCTCGCAGTTCCCTGATTAATGAGCTGAACCACACTCAAAAAAATGCACAAACAAAATCAATGAAAAAGCTAAATTAGGGCCACCAATCTTAACAAGGGAAATGAGTAAAACCTTTTCATTACAACATAACGTGTGTGATATTCCCTTTCAGTTTTACTACAGTTATGTGCAGTGTTGGGGTTGGAGGGTATTGCATTATGGGTATTGTAGTCAAATTATGTTTTTACCTTGGCAAAGGAAAGTGTCAAAAATATGGGTATTACCTCAGAATGGCATCAAAGATTAGTGGTGACCACAGCATGGAGGTAGAAATCAGGAAAAGTAAACAGCTGTTATTACTGTAATGCCATTGTTCTGTCAGCTCGCAACAGCATCAGGTTCAATACGGCTTCAAATAACGAGCCCTTCCTTATAGAAAAACGTTCAGCCTGAAGGACAGAACTGAAGCACTACATGCAGTAAATGCAGTGTTTAAAGGAAAGCTAGCAATAGTTAATTTAGCTTAATTTGTCCACAAATCTAGCTGAACTTTTAGTAAGTTACAGATCACAGTTGTTTAAAACTGCTATTATGCTAGCTAGCTAGCCAGCAAGCATGCTAACAAAGTTTCAAGTTGTTTAGACTGAACAAGTAAATTCACTGCATGTAGTTCTGTCCTTCAGACTGAAGGTTTTCTGTAATTAAAGGGTCATCATTTAAAGTTAGCTGCAGCTAATAACAAGGCTGAAATTCTCTACTAAGGATTCAAGACTCAATTTGTTCTGGCACCAAAGGCACTCAAGACTTGACTCGGACTCAGACCTCAAAGACTCAAGACTCAACTCAGACTCACACCTCAGAGACTCAAGACTCAGACTCACACCTCAGAGACTCAAGGCTCAACTGAGACTCACACCTCAGAGACTCAAGACTCGACTTGGACTCATATCACAAAGACTCAAGACTCAACACAAACTTGCGCCACAGACACTCAAAACTCCAGATGGACTCGCATTATGGAGACTCAAGACTCAACACCTACTCAAACCCCATTGAACTCGTACCACAGACACTCAAGACGCAACACAGACTCGCATCAAGAGACTCAAGATTCAGCTCGAGCTTACACCACAGATACTCGAGACTTGACTTGGACTTGCACCACAGACACCTAAGACTTAACTTGGACTTGCATCATGGAGACTCTAGACTCAACAACAACTCACACCACAGATACTCAAGACTCAACTTAAACTCATAGTCCAAGCACCACAAAGACTTGAAATTCGACTTGGACTCGCACCACAGATATTCAAGACTCAAGATTTGACTCACGCTGCAAATATTCACACTTGAGATTTCACTCAGACTTGCACCTCAGATATTCAAGACTCGAGATTTCACCTAGACTTGCACCATGGAGATTCAAAACTCAGCTTGGACTTGCACCACAGAAACTCATGACTTGATTTGGACTTGCACCCTAGAGAGTTGAGATTCAACTCAGACTTACAATCCAGAGACCTTGTGAAGAGAAAGTGACCTCTGACTGACAACACAGAGACCCAAGACTCATCTCGGACTCCACTTGTGGGCATCTCTGTTTGTAACGTCATAAACAGGTTGAATTCAAAACTGTTTGTTTTGGTAGCTGTTTTCATGTATGAACTGTACGGAGTGCTCAGTGAACAGTGAAAATTTCAAAATAGCATTAATACTTCAGTTGTCTAAACTGTGTCCACTGTGCATTCTCTGCAGGACACTGTCTGCACATTGTTCAATAAAAGGTCCAAAGGCACTCACTGAAAAGCCTGGGTGTAGAGGGTGAGGGTATGTATTTTTCTAAAGTTGCTACACATCATAGACTCTTTTGAGAAACCCCATTACAGGGGATTTGGACCAACTCGTTTCCATGTGGTTTGTGGCCAACAGTAACTGCAACTCAGTCTTATAATTCCCGGCAGAATCGCGCAGCTTGCATGAGATTTGGAGAGATTCTGAAAGCAGAGATTAGGCGCTATCCCACCAATCCTCGGGGTATCTCCATTCCTGAAACCGCTTGTACTTTTTCTGAAAAATCTGATGCACTGTTGAGAAAATGTGTCATGCTACAGAGTTTGTGGTGAACTCCTGTTTGTGATAAAGCTGGTTGAGTTGCTTGTGGTGCGTGAAATGCTATTTTTTATCACAGGGTTTTATGTGCAATGTGGTGGAAAGGAAGCAGATTTTTGGTGTACTTGAATTCTCACAAAAGACACCTGATGCATTTCTGCTTTTAGTCCAAAATATTACTGAAATGCTCTGAGAAATTATGATATATTAGTGGTAATAAAATGAGGATCAATACTGATATCTCCTCAGCCGGGTGCTTGGACCTGAGTAATGTCACAAATGGCATTTATGGCATTTATTCAGTCTCTGCAGCTCATAGTAATAAAAAACCCTGAATATTAAATAATTCAAAACTGAGATTAGCTTCACAAATGTCTGTTACACATCAGTTTCATTAATTTGAACTACCACATAAACACCTATGAACTTGTGTCTCATATCCTCATCCAGCTAACACTTGCTGCAACACCATACATCAAAGTCTGAGCACACACACACACAAATGCACATACACTTATGCAGGCAAATGCACATAAATAACTGTGGCAGAATATTGTAATTGAGCATTGCTCATAAAGCATGCTGGCTGTATTTGTGCTTCTCTCCTGATTGATTTGGCTCTGGAAGAAGGAGTTATTTTAATAGTTAGAATGGAAGCACACTCCTATTCAAATTATATCTTGTTGATTTTCTGAGTGACAACAAGTTTTTTAGGTATCTAAATCATAGTGAAAAGAATCAGATATGGCTCTGACTGTGATGTTTCATAGAGAGTCCACTGTGTTTGTCCACATCTTCAGTGATGCTATAAAACTCACAAGAGATTAAAATACTACTAATGTTCTTGTTGTCACTAATAGTAAAACATATATTGAACAATAACTTTTGCACAGGCTGCTGTTTATGTTTTAGTTTGTTTTCAAATGTGTTCAGTTCAACTAATACAGTAATTGTGTCAACTTATTTTACCTTAGAAAATCAACTATAGTGCTCTCCACAAATATTGGCACCCCTCATAATCATGAGCAAAATGAAATGTAAAAAAATTCTTAATTAATTAACTTTTGTTCAAAATCTTAGTAAAAATCTAATCTCTATTTAAAGTATAATGATTGAAAGAAAAAAAATATTTTCATAAAATGAATACTTTCAATTGCTTTTAATTTTTGGCACCCCTACAAATTCTTAAGAGTGAAATCTAACTGAAGTATATTCCCCCCATATTGTTCATATTTTATGTTTTTGAGGTCACCTGAATATTTTAAGTTCACTTAAATATTTGTCCATGACTTCCTGATTCACTGGGCAAAATACATGTGATGAAACACAGCCCAGATTCCTTCCGTCCTCAGTAACTGATATAATAAATAAATAAATAAATAAATAAATAAATGAATGAATGAATGAACAAAATTAACCCACATTGCTCAGGCTTTAAAACTTTGTTAGGGTAACACTTCCTATGAAGCCTGTATCTATAAATAGCTGTGGCACAATATATTGTGTTATGAACGCTACTTACAACGTGTTAACAGTTCATAATGCACAATAAACATGGCCATAAAGTGAATTGCACTTCTATTAATATTTCTAGCCATGTTTATGATGCTTTATAAATGCATTATAAAATACTTTGAATGTGTTCATAGGTTGTTATAGACATGGTATTCGTAGGAAGTGTTACCATAATTTTTCATTCTCATTAGAACATTCAATGTAACATGGGCTGTTTATGTGTCTGTCAGTATGTGCTGTATAATAAATTTTGTATGGATTTTATTATTGCAGGATTAGCTGGTTAATTAGGTTGATTTGGTGCCACTTATGTAGTCTAGACATAATTGGACACTGTAGAACAAATAAATGTGCAAATATTGTGTTTACTAGAACAAGAACTTAGATACTTAGATTAAAGTTTTTAATTTTTAATATATATATATATATATATATATATATATATATATATAGGTCATTATCCATTTAAAGCCATTTTAATGAATAGTTGTGTTGCTACATATTTATGAATCATTAAAAAAATAATTATAATACAGCCTTATGAATCATTATCAGAGTTTATAAGTATGCTTACAAAGCAGTGTTATTAAGTTACAAAGAGTTATAAGGGCATTTATAATAGCTTATGAATACATGCTTTATATAAAGTGAGAATACATCTTTATTGTTTTAAAAGGTATATTTTAACCTTATGCTGGGGCAACGAAATGACTTCTTTCAAGATTAAGTTCACGCGCCTAATGCAACCCATTTCTCCTGTCCTGCTGCAGGCACGTGAGACACGTGTGCCCCCTGCTAACCTCATCCTCCCCCCGTCCTGCCTTAATAAAGTCACTTGAAGTGTCTGAGCAGGACGCTCGACAGCAGCTGGTGATAAATTCTAGCAGCGTCTAAAATTAATCAAACGGCAGAAATCCCTGCGAGGCCTTTATCTGACTCGGCTAAAGAGAATACAAATCGCACCAATTATTCAGTGCCGCAACATCGCATGGGCCAAACAAACACAAACAAACAGACACATAAATAACTCCTCGCAAGGCCGTCTCCTTGTTTCTTCAGATTTGGACTCAGAGAAGGAGCTAATCGGCAAATTCGCCTGTCAGACAACTTCAAAACGCGAACGATGACTAACTGCAGTGTTGCGTGTTGTAGTTTGTGGGAGATGTCTGCTGATCCAGGATTGAGTTTTGTATTTTGCACAGCAAGACAGACTGAATTTTATACATTTGGTCTCCAATGAGTTCACATAGGACACTCTAGGTGAAACAACATTGTCAGGATGGTGTACTCATACAAGCCTTGTAAGCAACAAATGCAGCACATTGTGCCAGTTTAACCCCTTAAAATCTCAGACTTATTACATACTAAGGCTTATTATTCACTAACTACAGGGACATCAGTGCAAACTGCCTGAGCTATTCAAAAGCTTTAGAAGTGTGTGATAAAACTTTGGGTTTGATCATTTAACCCTCTCAGGTCAGCGATGTCATATGCAACATCAAAGGACACAAACACAGACTCTGGTTGACAAGTCAGGAACACAAACCCTGATTGGTCAACAGTGCAGGAACATAGCCTCTGATTGGTCAACAAGGTAGGAACACAACCTGTGATTAGTCGAGAAGTCAGAAACACAGACTCTGATTGGTCGACAGGTCAGGAACACAGCCTCTGATTGGTCGACAAGTCAGGAACACAGCCTCTGATTGGTCGACAGACTCAAGTTAATGCATCAGTGGACAGCTAACAGCCATGCTAACTCTTTTCAACACTGAGAAATGGAAGAATAATCGCAGAAGACATTCAGTGTTGGATTTGTCATTATGGGTTTATTTTACAAAGCCTCCAAAAACACTATAAAGCTTTACAAAGCTTCTGAAAGGCAAATGATCACATCGGAGCCTTCATTGAAACAGCAAAATGCTAGCCGTCCAAGGAAAATGAAAGTAACTCTCTAACATACAGCATTCCCAAGATGTTTATTCCTTTACGTATGATGTAAAGGAACACAACATCGTCGACCTGAGAGGGTTAAGGTATTTAGCCCTGCAGGGTTATCAGCACATAGTTCAACACAAACGCTGTACTTTGTTCTACAGAACTCTTGATGACCTCCTCTTTCTGATAAAACTGAGTGCTATAAATAAATGCTATTTTTTATCACTACATTTTCTGTGCAATATGGTGGAAATGGTACACATGACTTCTCACCAAAGACACCAGTTCCTGCATTTAGCTCAAAATATTACTGAAAAACACCTGCAACGTCACTTTGACAATCTATTTCCAAACACTATAGCAATGTCACAATCAGGTGTTGCTGCATGTCATAAATAACCCCCTTTCAGCTTCTAAAACCAAATAACATGCACTGCCATAAACCTAGACGATGAAACTGATGGTGGGTCATAATCATTGGTAGTGCTAATGGAATCAGTGCATCTCAAGATGGAGTCCTTCTCTTTCAGAAGTGCTCACTCTTCATTTTGTATTTACAGTCAGACATTTTTGGTCATTTAGACATGCTGCTGCATTTTCCTATGTCAATGCAAAAAAATTCTAATTCTATTC
>NW_023494788.1:33631204-33696204 GCF_904425465.1 Colossoma macropomum
CATAGGCAATGTGTGGTGACTGATGCTTGAATAAGTTTGTGTTGGTCACAGGTTTTTTGTTTAATGGCTTGGATTCACAGTTCTACTAAAAGCCTTTAACCTTTAAGATCAAAGTTTTTTTTTCTCCAAACCCCATTAAAAGTCCAATGAAGAGACCCCCAGGATGCATTGTGAGTGGATCATGATCAGATCACTCAACGCATATTTTGGAGACGGATCTTGATCACAAGTGTGACGGTAAGCGTTCTTCATTGTCTGTATACAACTACGTGAGAGCGCTGCCTAGCAGCTGAGGGGGTAAACAGTTAGACCCAAACCAAGAGCCTTCATACACTCCAGGCTGATGAAAGGGTCCAAGCTAAGCTTGGCCACTTGTATCATAATGGTAAAAACAGTCAACTAAAGAAAAATGGAAACAATGTATGTGTTAACATGCTTATACATGGGAAAGGTAAAAGCTGATGTCAATCCAGTGATGCATTTTAGTGAGAAAAGAAGAATCCAGCCAAAGTTTGTCCAGATAAAACACAGGCATGAAACATGTTAACATATTGAGGCTCATTGACACCTTTATTTTTGTAAGGCATATGAAACTTACTTCAGACTACACATCATCCCTGCTACTATTCTCAGAAACTTTAATCAGGATGTGAGGCTCTGTGTCTTGCACCAAAGACTTAATTCATCTGCACCTACAGCAACAAAGAAAAACATTCTCCATGCATTACAGACATGTCAACTTCCATTAGAGGACTCCTGCCTTCTTGTGGCTTATTAAAGGTCTGTTTATTTGGAACTGGATGAAGCGACATGCAAATATCACCAATATGGGGCCTGATGATAGGAGCCCTGGGATAGGAATGTACTTAATGCTCAAACATACTAGTAAAAATGTAAGAGATAATAATAATCATAATAATAATAATAATAATAATAATAATAAAAATCTTCAATTCTCAGAAGCATAAATAGCAGGATAGCAGGTTGCGGAGATGGAGAAAAGACGAAGCAGTAATAATTATCATTACAGTTTTTGGGTTTTGGTACAGGACCATCATAATTACACAAGTAATGGGCACACAATGAATAAAACCTACCTGGCAATGGGCGCGCTGCATATTGAGCCTGATTACGAATGCATGGAGTTTTGCTTTTAGAGCCGGACCATTGTTATTTATGCTGAGCCAGCAGGCCAGCCACAGTAAATGGGGAGAGAGAGAGCTCACATCATTACTCCATACACTCCAAAATTACATATCGGAGAAATATCAGCATGGCCGCAGTCTATTATTCTGTATATATCACAGCAATATCGCCAGTAACAGGAGACAAGCATGGCCTTACCAATGAATTCTGAGGAGTTGTGTGAGTAAGAGAGAGGATAGGTGTCTTTTGCTCTTCCCTCAGCATGATCCAAGCTAACTAGCATGTCTGCTAAGTTCAAAGGCACCGAGCCCCATGCAGCTAAAGTAAAACTCTAAGAGGTTTAAGACCAGACTCGAGCGTATTACATCCACCACGGATTTGCGCATGTACGACAAATCGCGGTGTGTATGACAAACTCTGGAGTAAAATCTGATTTTTTCTCAACGTAAAACGCCAGGGAAAACTAAAGCTATTATACCGAGCACATTCTCCGCTAAGCCTCTTAGTGTGCCGAGACACACCTAGCGTACAAGGCCCCTCGCCGGAAAACTAATCCGCACGCGGAAAACGTAATCGTGTGTTAGGTGATCAAACGCACAACGAACCTCCACCAATATGAAATGTTCAAGCTCCAAATCCACAGTAACTAATCTCGTTACCTTGGTTCCTCACTCTCCAAGGCATCAGCTAGCAGTTTCAGAAATACACCGCTTTCAGGATGGCGCATGCCTCTAATTTTACGGTGGAGAACTTTAAAATCTGCTGTACAGGCCCCCAATCGACTTTGAGATTAAAACATGCCTTGGATTTATGATACAAGGACCTTGTCCTTGGTTTATAAGAGTTGCTCCTCAATCACACTAACTGGAACCTATTTTCTCTCTTTCTGAGAGTTCCTCCGCTGGGTCACCCGCTAAGCATTAGCTATTAAATACACTTACTGCTGTCAATTCCTTCCCCCCAGAATAAAAAGCCTGTTTTTATTTTTCCTAACAGGGACAAGTGCCATTTTCCAAGTTCCCTTCCTTTCAGAGGCCTCTGCAAGGATGCAGGTTTTAAACAAAGCCAGGGCTGCAGCAGAGCGGAAGCTATGAGCTAATAGGAAGGAGGATGCCTCGGTTCTGGAGTGGCAGCAGGTTCCCAGCATTAAAAACATGAAAAAGCGGCCTTGAGACTGAATAGAGATAATAGAGACATGCTTAATATGCGCTCACTCAATCTTTCCCACTCATTCTCTCTTTCTCTTGCCATCTCTCTCACTCATTCACTCACTCACCTGATTAATTTGAGCTTGAATAGCTATGTTAAATAGTGCAGGGTGACAGCGTGGCTGCCGAAGCCGGCTCTTGACATGCTGTAATTTTTTGAGTGGGCTACTTCATGCCTGTTTGGTCATGCAGAAAGGCTGCAGCTGATCAATAGTGTGGGAGACCCAGTGCTAGATAGAGACCACTAGTGCGCGCTAATTACCATGTAAATACTGCCTCCAGGGCGGTCCGAGCCCCGCTAGACGCGTTGGGAGGCCGCTTTCACGGCTGTTCGACAGATCAAACCCTGCCGAAGATTACCCATGACTCCCACTGCCCTCTGCCTCCGGCGCCCCTCTGATTGGGTGAGAATATTATCGAAGATGAGTTTATTAGCATAGCCTAGCCACGCTGGCAGAAACGATAAGGCGTTTTTGAATGCTTGACTGAAATTCATGGAACTGCATTTAAGTCAAAGACCAAAAAGGAGACGCTTCTGTGCTGTTTGAATGTTAGTATATTATTTTAATATTTCCGGCTGCTTTTGATCCGTGATGAGAATAGCATATGAAAAGAAAGGTTTAATACAGAGCTAATTCATGTGTTGATTCCATTGTTCTGGCACGGTTTGTCCTTCACCATGACAAACTGAATGCTGATTATTCTCTTTTCTCAGAATAAGAGCCATTTGTCTGCTGCCGGCATGCTCTAAGGATTTTTCCCGCCGTGGCTGAATAAACAAAAATGGGTGTCGAGGAGCACTTTATTATAGCAATACTGCATCTCAGTCCATGTTTGTTCTACATGTTTGCAGCAAGACATAAATTGAAGCTGCTCAGATGGAGATGCTTTTGAGCTAATAAACGTAAGAGCCAATAATTATTTTCTCATCAAATGCCTTTCATCGGTTGTTCTTCATCGGTGGTGGCGATACAGCAAACACAGCAATTTTTGGTGGATCTGAGATGCAAACACAATGCTAATCCCAACTTTCCACTTGCTGGAATAATGAGATTGGGACGGATTATTGTGGGGCACCCTGGCAGGTCAGCCCAGCGGGGGTTTCTAGCCAGGCTTGGACTCAATGCTTTGGCCTTCTCGCAACTGCTGGCTGCCTCTCAGACTTTCCCAATCTGGAGCTCGCTTGGAGCCGAGAATTCCACTGATCCCAGCAACCCGAGAAAGAAACGTGGCTAATCCAATTTGAGACACTTGACTGGCAGAGCTAATTACGGCAAGGGGGCATTGTCCAACACACAGGGACCAGTGAGGCAGACCGGGATGCTGAGGGGGAGACAGCTGGGGGAGCCGGATCTGAGGCGGGTGCGTGTTTTAATGGAGGACCATGGGAATGCTAATTTGGCTAATGCACGCTAATCCACCAGGGAACTCGCTCTCTCTTTCAGTCTTGAGAAATCTCTCAGAGTGGTCGGTGTGCTTTTATTTTGTCTTGAAATGTGGCCTTTTGTTCACAGACAGAGGTCAGAGGGAGAAACAAGGCATGAGACAGATATTCACGTGGCTGTATTGTTTGCTGAACGCGATGTCGGTTGGGGAGCTAGCAAGGTGTTTCAGCGAGCGCATTGCAATTCAGCAAGCCGGCTAATTGAGTTTCGCTGCTACTTCAGCCCATTCAAAATGCAGAGGGGTCTCCTGCTGACTCTGCTTTGTTTTCTGAGAGATTGATGATTGTTCTGTACGGGCACATACGCACACGTACACACTATCTGAAGCTTTTGGAGCTTTCCCCATTCATAGTCTTCCTCCACTGATGTGTAATAACTGGATTCTGAAGCAACTTCTCCCAAATCGTATGGCTAATATGTGTGAGAGAGAGCGAGGAAGGGCGAAAAGAGCATAATGCCGTCTTTACACAGCCCAATGAGATTTGGTTGTTTGCGGTAGTCAATGTGAGCGTTCACACTTGTCTGCACAAGAGTAACACATCCCAGCCCTAAACAATTTCCATTATGCTGCTCTGGAGAGGTTTTTGTTGTTGAGTATGTCACGCTCGCGGACTGCTTCTTTAAACGAATTTTCATGCCACTTGACTGCGCAGCAAGACACATATGGGCTTCGGCACTCTCCAAAATGCTAACAATTCATGGCATCTGTTACTGGCACAAGCACATACATGCGCACGTGCTCGCATGCGCTTTAGCCTGAGAATAAACTTAGCAGCCTAACGTAGAATAACATTGACTTCATGCAGTATTCCCATACAGTGTTAAGATTCATACATAGTAGGATAATATATTATATAGCTTGGCAGTGAAATATGGCCTTCGTTTACAGCACCCTAAAGCCAAACTGTTTATGCATATATTATTGAATGAAAGTGCATTCTTATGTTGATATTACTCTTTCTGCATCAATCATGTAAGTGCCAGAAAGGCCTGAAAACCCATGCTGGACCAGCAATTTCAGCCTGTTAATATAAAAATACCCCTCTCAGAGAAAGGTAGTCAAATATAAAATGAATTTCACAAGTTTCTTCCAAAGGTACCAGCACCATGACAATAGCATTTGTTCTCACTCCCATTCCTGGTAACCTCACACACACTAGACAAACCCCATGAAGAGCCTGATAATTACTTAATGAGAGGAATCAGGTGTGTTAGAGCAGGAGGAAAAAAAAACATTAATATGTGAAGTGGAGAAAGTTTCTATGTTTTTCTATGTTGCTTTTGAAAATTAGGCAATTAACAATGAATATGTGTGAGTGGACTGCATGTCACTTCAATTGAATATTGTTTATAGAGTGCTTTTTACAACAAGCATTGTTCCCAGGAAAGCTAATCTGGCTCTCTACTGAGCATCACTGAGAGCAACAGTGGCAGGAGAAAGAACCATTGAGAAGAACCATGACTTAAAATAAAGGAACTCCCAAAAAGCACAAGGAAGAAACCTTTAGAGGAACCGAGACTCAAAAGGAAAACTTCTGATGAGCATGTGGAAGAAACCTTGAAATGAACCAAGACTCTGAAAGAAACTCTCTTCTGGGTCACACTGGATAGCAGAATTGCATTTGGCCAGTTAATGGACTATGGTGTTAGCTTCACCCACTTGTTCCAGCATGGCACACAAGGAGGGTAACCAAAGTACAGTATAGGTCAAATTCACAATCATGATGACAAGGTGCATGATCATGGATTTGTCACCACGCCAGGCCATACTGGCTGCCTAGCTATATTAGTTTCACATAATATAGTGACAAATTCATTGTTTAGCTTGCTTGTAGCAAGTATATAGCAATCTTTGCACATCAACTACTTGTTGACCCCAAATGAACTGCTTTTGTAAAAGTTCTATTCACTGCAGGCTGTGATGGGATGAGTTATTAAATGCCATTCATTTTTTTCCATAGAATAAAAAACACCTAAGACCGCGAGCCCATACTTCGTCACATCACAGATAGATGACACATGACCTAAGATCTCTATACGGAATAGGGTAACACTTTATTTGAATGCTACCTACTTACCCAAGGATGTCATAACATGTGTAAGTGCGGAACAAAATATTTATAAAGCAATATTTAATATGTATGAACAGCTTGTACTAGTAATCACAAGATAGCATATGCTGAATTAAATAGTGATGTACTGACACAAAAGTTTTGTATGTTAACTTATATAGAATGATAAAGAATAGATATAGACTTTTATATTAGATCGTCCTTCTATGGCCTAGTAGGGGTTATATGGACTAGTTGACTTGTTGAGTTTACTGCTCGGCAATGATGCAAGCTTGATGTTGACTTGTTACTGAACACCTGATTATGACACTACAAACATGGACGCCTCAGAGAAGACAGCAGGTGAGGAGCCTGGTTTTGGGGTCTGTATTTCTGGTTTCCTAAAGGCTAGCAATGCGATCCAGGGCTTGTTGGAAAAGGCATGTTACTGACTTGTAAAGTTTGGCTTTGCTCTAACATTTCTCTCTTGATCTACAGAGCTTCAAATATCAGATATTAAACATCGTTGTCTTCGGCCTCCTGAAAACTACAACAAAAAGTCATGTGTCGTAGGAGAGGGTGCAGAACGCCTTAAAATCCTGTAAAGTTCGAAGACGGTTAGTCTAAATTTCTCTGGCTTTCCAAATCTCTGCAGCGGGTGAGTGTCTCCACAAAGCAGCCAAGGGTGCACCTAAGTCGGACACAAATTCGCAAAATTCCAGGGTCTGTATCTCTGGTTTCCTGAAGGCTAGCAGTGTGATCCTCAGCTCGTTGGAAAGGGCAGTTTGGCTTTATCATAGATTTTTGAAGTCTTCCTACTTCCTACTGTTGCGGTTTCATTCATTATGTCATCTGGAATTAGTCAATATCAACTCAACTTTCATCACAGTGTCGACTTTAAAAAATCTAAAGTCATGCAACCCCTAAGTTCTATTACTTGGGAACAAAGCTTCATAATATTGTTATAAATTGAACAATTACATATTTCATACTACTGCTTCATAAAGGCCTTCATAGAACATCTTCATGCAAACTACTTTATAGAACATCTTCTGTCATCCTGCAGTTACTAATATAAGCTGGCCATAATACTCAAATATTGCTTCATAAATATGCTATTCCGTGCTAATGTGTATGTTATGTAGTACTTCAAATAAAGTGTTACCTGGAATAATAAGTAATGTTGTCATTGTGTAGTCACCATCTTGCCCATTTTCAGAAATTTAGGTCTAAGCTGGTTTACTCTATGTTTGCTATGTTGCTCTGGGATAAACTAAAAAACGTCACCTCAGTTAAAGAGATGAAAATATGACTTATTGCTACATGTAAGCTAACACTGCTGTACACTGCACTGACACTGGTGACCTCATCAAAATACCCCACTCAAACTAGCAAGCTTTACCAAATGTGGTAGTTCAGTATCTTTGGTGGTGGTAGAGCACAGTTTGAGTACATGTTATTGGAATATGGCAATTTTAAAGTTTAATATCATACTTTTATGCAACATCATTTCACTAGTTGTACTGTTAAATGGCCTCATAATTCAAAGGATTCAGTAAGACTCTGGGGAAATATGCACAGGACAAAAACAAATTAGGAAAATGGCATTCGGTTTTTTTCAGTCCTGGATTCCCTAATATGGGCAAGACAGTGACCACAGAACGATGCATGGCATCAGAGGACAAAGACAAACCTTTGCAATGTATTTGCATTCCTTCCACAACTGCATTAGAGCTGAAAATATGCCTGTAACCCTAATAGACCATCTCCCGCCAAGGGGGAGCGTTTGTGGCCAGAGAGAGTCACTTCCTGTATCAGTCATCTTCGTCTGTCTTAGCGCGTATAATACAGTCAACATGCACCAGGTCAGCTCACAAGCATGCACACACACTTTGATTTGCACAATCTGCACGTCAGAGGAGACACACATAGGGACGACATTTCCCAGCAGGACATCCCCCCCTCAACCCCCAACCCTCAGATGAGGCCTTCATGCATGTGTCGATGTGAATGTATATATATATATATATATATATATATATATATATATATGTGTGTGTGTGTGTGTGTGTGTTCATTCACTTCAAATCAGATCACACTGGACTTCAGCAGGTTGTTGAGACATGAATTCCTTGCGTACTGTCTTTCCTCTCTCTCTCTCTCTCTCTCTCTCTCTCTCTCTCTAATGCCTCAGTCCCTGTCTCTCCACATCTGTCACACAGAAAAGGAGATCAAAGGGAAAGTACAATTTTTTTCAGGTGCTGCTCCAAACAGAGAAATTCTTCCTCCTGTACTCTTTCAGAGAGGCTGCAGACTGAATCACAGATTAAAAAAAATACATGTGAAATTTACCTTCACATGAGTGGAGCCGTGTATTTATTACACTGTAAAGAACCACTGTAATTTTCTTCAACAGCATTCTGTGCTCAAACCAGTATTGTAGCTTTGTTTTGCAGTTGTTTTTACAGCATTCTGTGTTGAATTCTTGGAAAACAGTTAGAGTACAGGCAGATTATACAGTCTCACACACCATATTATACAGTTATACTGTAAAGCTAGTCACCAAAGCACATTTCTGATGCAGCAAACCATCACTTACACCACAGTGTCATTTATTTGTCAGTTTTTTGTTATTTAAATGTTAAAAGAGCTTCTGAACAGCATTGATATCTGTGAAGCAGCATAAATGCAACAAATTTATACCTAACTAGTGGTAAAGCTACTACCTTGGTAGAAAACAGAAGCTAGCTTTCTAATAGCATGTTAGCTTAACAAGCACAACTTGTACCAACATAAAATAAAGCATGGGATATTCAAAGAAGTTTTTATTTTTTATTTATTTATTTATTTGCTTTATTGCTGTAAACATTTTGCTGTCTGCCTGTATAGCAGAAATCAATCTTTTTTTTTTTTAATGTCTTTTTCCTTTGTATTTGTATTTGACTGTAATAATGCTAATTCCAGCTAGCTATCGTCGATTTGTAGTGTCATGTTAGTGCCAAGCTGTGTAAATTAACTGTCCTACACTTTTTATATTTAATACAGGTCGAGCTTATACACTTAAGTTTGGAGTTTGTAAGACATGCATAGGACATATTTTTATTTTATATATTGCACTTTTATATTGAGTTCTTTAGTAAAAACTGCAACTTAAAGTCAAATTATAATAGTCTTAAAGTCAAATTATAAGTATTATTAGAGAAGCCTTTCGGGCCTGTTCACATTTGAAAGAATAGCAGTACAAAAAAGAATTTTAGCTAGGATTTTCGACTATTTAAAAAGTATTCAAGATGCAATTTAATGGTATTTTAAAGTGTTATTTTAACTCTTTTCCTTAGTGTGCATACACTTATAATCCAGAATGCACAATGTCATTACAGAAAATACCTGCAAGCTCTACAGAGGAACTATGATGTAGGCATAGATAGATAGATAGATAGATAGATAGATAGATAGACAGATAGATAGATAGATAGATAGATAGATAGATAGATAGATTTAATTTCTATCATTTAATTTCATGCTGTTATGTTGGTATAGCTCCTGGATTGAATTACTGTTGCTTATTTTAGATCAAAAGGATCCAACAAGAGAATCAACAGGCTGACAGACTTCGGGTTCTATACTGACATTGGATGTTCTAAGAATTCAGTTCCACTGAATTCAGTACTGAAGGAGTTTTTGGACCTTAAACTTTTCATTTCTTATCAACTGTCTTAAAAATAAAGGTGCCAAAGGGGGTTCTTTGTAATGCGATAGAAGAAACACATTAGGTCCTCTAACAAAAACTTTCACTGAATGGTTCTTTAGATAACTTTTGTTAAGTAGATGTGTGAGCGTGAAAGACAAGTTTCAAGACCCACCATATAATGTTAAGCCAACATTAATCTTTTGATTCTCTGTCTGTCTGTCGGATGCTTTTGATCTACAGTTAAATGCTAAAGCTCCAAAGTAAGAGGTGCAATGCAGTCCAGGAGTTTTTGGAACTAATACTTTCGATTGCTCATCAACAGTTTTAAAAGTAATGTTGTGAAAGGGGGTTCTTTGAAGCGATGTGATAGAAGAACCACCTTTGTTGGATGGTTCTTTAGAGAATGAAAAACATTTTTTATCGTTTTAAGAAATCCCACATAATGTATAGGTTATAGTACCCTTTAATTGTTATAGGTTCTTTACAATACGTAAAGATATTTTTCCTTTTGATTTTGTTGATTATAGTATAAATTTAGACATCATAGTTTTGGAAGGAATCAGTAGTCTGGTTACACACCTAGCTAATAGCCCTCCAGCTAATGTAGCATATCTCATTAGTGTGCACTAGTAATATCACCAAAAAGCTCTCTAGCTGAGAATTCGCCTGGTGTCTGTCCGCTCCTGACCTTAGCCTCTCTGAGAGGGGTCAAAGCCATAAATAACGCAGCCGTAGGAGGCTGAGGAGCAGCTGGCCAGGTAACGAACAGGCAAATGAGTGCTGCCTTACTGGATAATGGGCCTGTCAAGTATAAGCTTTAGAAAAAGGCTTATTCAAGCACTGTCATGTTTGACTCTATATCCCTTTCTTTAGCTGCTCATATGGAAATTTTCTTACCGAGGAACATTGACATGAATTGAGAGTTACAGATTTGCAGATTAAAAAGCATTATTTATAGAATTGTTTTTGAATTAACACTTTACACTCACACTCCCACTAATGAGTCTAGACTTCTATTATGTAATGCAACTTAATAACAATGTGATTACTTTGCATGTAGTTACTAAGTAATAAGCCTTAGGACATGGGCAGCTGTGAGTGTTAATGGCTGTGTCCTTTTGGAATGGAAGACAGCTTTACTTCATTATAGCTGATACGGTGAAGATTCAGCTACGATTTCATTCATTCACAACAGTGCACAACTTTAAGGATTTCAGCTCCACATATTTATATTAGTTCCACATCACTCTGCATGTATTGCTAACCATGAACATTTGACCTATCTAGACAGTTTTTGGCCTAGATGATAATAGAGCTAAAATCTTAAAAATAAAGGTTCTTAAAAGAACAATCGGTCACAATTTATTTGGATGGACTCCTATAGATGAACTACAGATACTGAAATTATTGCAAACTTTCTGGTGATACTCAGTTGATTATCAAAAAACATTAAGGTTAGGATTAGGTTTAGGAGTAGGTTTAAGTTTAGGGTCATAGGGAAATAGATTTAATAGAATCTTTCACACATGACGTCAATTTCTATTGCATTTCATAGATATTTAGTTTAATGTTAGTTAAAGATAGACTGAGCATCTACAGAGCATCTACAGTGGACCATCCAAATAAAGTGTTTCTGGAAAATCTAGCCAAAATGAGAAACTTAAACTTGAGAAACACACTTCATGTGTCGTAAATTTGCCTACTCACAACCTCACAGCAGTGCAAATCTGATGTATTTCGAAGGTGGGAGAAACTACAGATGCTTTGGGTCATTTTCTTTCTATTTTATTTAGTTTTATTCTTTTGTGCTAGATTTTGCAGAAGGAAGCTAATGTTGCTGCTTCACTGTTAGAAATAAAGATTCTATGCAGGTACATTTATTGATCATCAAGGTACAAACAATGTAAGTGTTTCTTCAAAGGTACAACAGTGGTTTTGAGGTCCAACTGTGTACCTTAAAAGTTTTCTCAGGTGAAAAGTAAATATTTGTATCTTTTCGTAACCTATTTTTTTTTTTTTAACAGAAGAGTAAAATAAAATAGCTTTTAGACAAGATGGAGTGTGTCGAGTCGATACAGCTTAGACATTTTTTTCAGAAAATAATTTCAATGGATTATGGTACAGTTATGGTCTCTGACTAAAGGTACTGAGATGTACCCTTGAGGGTTCCACCACAGTGACAAGAAGGAGACAGTAAATTTATTTCTGAGAGTGCAGGATTAGTTGACATCACAGGGATTCCCAATGGTTTTATGCCATTTTTTTGTAATGAATTCTGGGTATTGTAGTGAGAAAACACTGATGAATGAAAACATGAAAATGATATGAAATCATGAGTTCTGTCAAACTAATGAGGCTGACTGATACAACATTGTGGTACGGACCACTGCATAACACAACAAATTATATATCAAATGCTTTATTATTTATTATATATATATATATATATATATATATATATATATATATATATACTAAAGCTTTTATACTTAGCACCATTCATCTAAAAAGGTATATATATATATATATATATATATACCTATATACCTATATATATATATATACCTTTTTAGATGATTGGTGCTAAGTATAAATGCTTTAGTTCAACTTTAGAAAAAGAGCTCTACTGAAAAGTTCTTATGGACCCAAGAGTGTTTCTATGCAGCAGCTCTAAATTGTAGACTTTACATGTATGGAAAATTACAGCTTTACTGAATGTCAGATTACAATTTAACCCTTGACATTCCCAGCCAGTCCATTTATAGCCTAATAATACCTAATAATGCAATCATTTTGCATTCTTTTCCATGTAGCTACAGAATAATAGGCCTAAGGTTGTGGGCAGCTGGGAATGTTAATGGCTGTGTTTTCATTTTTTTTTGGGGTAATAGCCAGTCTATAAGGCTGACCCCTTTATTTCAGCGTTGGTACACACGTTGTAATCTGATTGTCCATTCTCAACTTAAAATGTATGCATGTAGATGATTTTTTTTGAAGCTACATTTGCACATATTAATATCAGTTCCTTGAAGACCATTAGAGAAAGTAGCTGTTTGATCTACACTTCAGTGGTGTTTGAAAGTACTGTTGTGGGATTAATGTAATCTGATCTAACAAACAAATATATATTTATTTTCTAAACTTCCTGTTTTGCAGCAAAACACATAAAGAGGAATATATTTCATACCTCAGTTGCTTTTTATTTATTTATTTATTTATTTATTTATTTATGTATTAATTACTTCTATTAACCATTCAGTAATGAGCAATTGCACTCTGAATGAGACTGCATGCTCGTTTAGTGCATCCAACAATAAAGGCAGTATGGAGCTTCTTTTATACAGTGATATGAAACACAGTAGCTCACAGAAAACTCCAACTCCACATGCTGAACCATTTCACTGACCAACGTGGACATGCATGTTCAACAGCTACTCTGGGGGCAGATTTTATTCAGTTAAGGAAGCCAAAAGACAAAGAATGTATTAATGATGATATGTTAGGTAAACTAGAGTTAAAAGTCAGTCTGAGTGGAGGTCAAGACTTGTAGCAGTTGAGACCAAAACCAGGCAAAGACCAGACCAAGCTCTGTTGATTCAGAGCATAAATCAATTGTAAATGTAGTTTAATATGTAAATATATGCACAATTGAATATGTGATTATATAATTACTAAGACTGCCAAATGATTAAAATAATGAATTGTGATTAATCAGATTATGTTATGTAGTTAATCAAGATTAATCACATTTGTCTTTTTAGTTCAAATTTGACCATAAAAAAGCTTTCATCCATTTAAAAAGCAGAGAACTTTGTTGTAATTATGAGTGGACAAACTAAGCTTATCCAGAATGTATTTGTTACCTTCAACAATTCAATAAAACTGAACACAGCTTTCATATGAACTTTATCACTGAAATCCAGTGAGAGCAGCAGTGTATGTATCATACAGTCATGGCCGAAATTGTTGGCACCCCTGAAATTCTGGGAGAAATACTTAATTTTCTGGAAAAAATTCAGGGGTGCCAACAATTCCGGCCATGACTGTAACTGGTTGTGCTGCCCTTGGCAGTAACAACTGCAATCAAACGTTTGTGATAACTCAAGCCTTTTACATCGCTGTGCAGACATTCTGGCCCACTCTTCTTTACAGAATTGTTTTAACTAAGCTACACTGGAAAGTTTTCAAGCACAAACTGCCTGTTTAAGGTCTTGCCACAGCATCTCAATGGGGTTCAAGTCAGGACTTTGACTTGGCCACTACAAAGCCTTCATTTGGTTTCTTTTAAACCATTCAGAGGTGGACTTGCTCATGTGCTTTGCATCATTCTCCTGCTGCATAACCCAACTGTGCTTGAGCTTTAGGCCACAAACTGATGGGTGGACATTCTCCTTCAGGATTTTCTGATAGAGAGCAGAATTTATGGTTCCATCAATTATGGCAAGTTGTCCAGGTCCTGCAGAGGTAAAGCAGCCCCAGACCATCACATAGCACCAAAAAGGGTTCTTCTGTTGTTACAAGCTTGACAGTGTAACAATAGCAGAACCCTTTTTGGTGCTATAAAGAACCTTTTTCAAAAAGGTTCTATATAGAACCATACACAGTACATTTGTTATCTAAATAACCATTTCACCATGCAAAGAATCATTTGAGCATGCAAATGGTTCTTTGAGTGTTCATGGTTCTATATAAAACCATTGGGTCTCATTCTCTGGTATTTTCCTAAATTTGTTCTTAAGTGTGTTCTTGAGAAAGGTCTTAAGCAAAGGCTATGTCAGATTCATGATGTGTTCTTAAACCACAGAACTGTTCTCACCTTTATGCTCTTCAGTGTGTGTAGATTCTGTTCTTACCTAAGAACAAATCCCAAATAAAAAACTGTAATCGTCAAAGTCTTCATGAAAACAGCGTAAGTGAGTTTTAAAAAGAATTTTTTTCTTAAGAACAGTTGAAGAATGAGACCCATTGTCTTTACTTCATCATCTTAATCTTTTTTAAAAGTATACCACACAAACCTAACCAACCAATACTAATGGTTTTGCCTTTTTCTTTTAAACACTGCATTTACTGCATGTAGCACTTCACTTCCGCTATTCACTGGAATTACAAAAGGTTTCTATAATTCCAATGAAAGCCTTATTATGTGAAGTCGTGTTGAACCTGACAGGTTTTTATAAGTGATTTACTTTTATATAATGCAGTGCCTGTAGCTAATAAGGATACTGAACTAAAATTCTCTACTAAAGACTCAAGACTCGACTCGCATTCAGATAAACTCGTGCCCATATCTGACTACTGGAGGCAAATAAGACAGTAATAGAGTGCTTGCACTGAACACACATACTCACAAAGACACAGTCCGATAGACATTCCAGGCCATTTAGAGTACATGATCTGACGTCAAACAAAATCCATTTAGATGCAGCTTGGGAATGCTGTAAATGTTCTTCTTTGGGACTATGGATGGGCAGATTTTTGGAGTTTTACAGTATGAATGAGGAAGGCTGTTGAAATGATAAATAGGTACAAATTCCTAGATGATGACTGGCTGTAATTTAATGCACACTGAATCTCTTGAACTGTGCATTTTATGTCTCCCTTTTCAAAATAATAACCTTTAGATGCAAAGATTAGTCAACCTATCTCTCTCTCTCTCTTTCTCTCTCTCTTTCTCTCTCCCTCTCTCGCTCTCTCTCTCTCTCTCTCTCTCTCTCTCTCTCTCTCTCTCTCTCTCTTTCACTGGCTCACTCTTTGATAGCATTGGAAAAATTATTTGAAGGATTAACTTGGCTTGAAACAAAAGCTTAGCCTCCTTTCTCATTTTAATAATGTATATTGAGATTATCTTTGTTATTATCATTATGAGAATGTCCAGACAACATCTGCCCTGCCCTTTTCCCTGCTTTACCAATTGAATGCTAACAGCACACACACCCACACACAGCATTAATTTTATACAATGCCAAGACATGGGATTGGACATATGCCCATATGTATTATACCTTGTATGTCCAAAAGTATCCAGATTTTAAGGTATTCAATCACACACACACACACACAGCTTGTATAATCTCCATAGAAAATCACTGACCAATGAATAAGACACTCTGGAGCCACTGCACTCCATGTTCAATGCCAAGTGTGAGCTAGAGGGGTATAAAGCCCCCCAGCATTGGGCTGTGGAGCAATGGAACTGCATTGGGTTGATGGAGCTCCATCCAATACCTTTTGGATGAGTTGGAGTGATCCAGAACTGACTATCCAACATCTGTACAGTAATGTGGATGGATGATACTAATACTATACTACAACATAATACTACCACTAGGAACACACACACACACACACACACACACACGCACACACACACACACACACTTGCATACCTATATTGAAAACTATGTGTCTTGTGTTAAAGAGAGATAGATAGATAGAGAGAGAGAGAGAGAGAGAGAGAAAGAGAGAGAGAGAGTTATTGTACTCTTGCTCTGACCTTCCACAGCAGTGTTCTGTGTCTGTATTTTGTTGTCGTTGTGATGGAAACTCGTTTGCTGTGTGTCAGCAGGGCAATAGTGTGTGTAGCTTTATGGCTGTCATGAAATCCCCATTTACATATTATTACAGTCAAAGCTGCAGCAGAAAGGCTGTGACCCCTCTGTGTATCTGTGAGTCTTTACCACTCACTGCACTGCTCTCTGAGGGAGATTAGCACAAGAAAAACATCGTACGGACAGTTTCATACACGTTAACCTAATTTTTTGAAGAAGTGCCCCATTTACTCGAAGACTGATTTGCAGTGATTATTGTGAATTTATTTTATTGACAGGTACAGATGTTGTCCATCCACCACCATTCATAACCCAGATGTCCAAGAAACTCTATTACTTCAGGTCACTAGTGTCCTTCAACCTTATTTTCCCACCTCTAATAATATATATTTTTTTTTCAGTTAGCCACATACATAAGCTTAACCACTTCAGGTGGACGAACGTGCCAGTGCAACAAATTAGATGTTTCTCTGTATTTCTATGAATATCTTTGTGATAATCCAGAACAGAAATCCAGTTCAAACACTTCCTGAATCTGTAGACTCGCCTTTTACATTCCATCTTATCACGAGATCATACGTGACTCACACCCGGAGTTATGAGGCTATGAAGAGGGCCTGAGATACACGTCATCTGCTGCTCACCATGTGGAACTGGTGGATTCGTGTGTCCATCTACATTCTGTGTGAAACTGACCAATGGACACTCAGGAAATCACTAAGGACAGACCCATCATGCCAGAACCCCTTCATTCTTCATTCAGTCCACATCAGAGACACATGAAATGGTGTGCAGAGAGTTTACAACTGCTGAAGTTGCTGCAGTGGGTTTGGAAAGTAGTGATGAGGAAAACATTTATCTACTATTTTATTCATATAGTCCACTACTTTTGTGATCCTGAGACTTTGGTGAACACGTTTCAACACCAAAACAATTTGTCAACATCAGTAAAGCTGTTTCACAAGAGATTATAAAGAATTTGAAGAAGGAAGAATTTCTAAAACCGGACTTCATCATTTCAGCATTAGGGCTGAATTATTTCTGTACACAGGGCTCCAGGTCAAAAGGGTCTTATTATAGAGAGAGCTGAGATTGTTCTGAAGATTTTGATATAGAATATGTGGGTATCATGTCATATGTAAGAACCTTTAAATGTGCATTTATGAATATATGCAGAAATCAAGAAAATACACTCAGACCCCAAATGATTAATGTTTCTAATGATAATAAAATGGCAAAAATGTTGAATGTACATATAATACATTTTTTTATTTCTTTAATAAGGTTAGAATAATGTATAATGTGTTCTTTCATAGCTACTTTTGAAAGGTTTCCAGAATGTTGATGAAAAATGCCATTCAGATCTTTTCTAAACTATAACAAACCAAATTTTATTAATTTATTATTGTCAATAAAACAATTTACAATATTACACTACTGTGGCAAATCAGAATCAGAATCAAGCTTTAGTGGCCAGGTATGCTTACACATACAATGAATTTGGTTTTGGTTACAGGAGCTCACAGATTTGGTTACAGATTTGTAGTTAGATAAATGTGTGCTGTGCTGAGGACCTGCATTATGTAAATTCTGGGGGCTAATGGAGTTTCCTAAATGTGCTCAGTACAAATGTACAGTTGTTATAGATGTTCAACACTTTTATTTTCTCCACAGTAACAAGCTAAGATGGCTGCTGTTGTTCTTTTTAAATGTGCTGTTTTGGCTCTCGTTTCAGAAGATGCATCGACTCTGTTTCTGCAGATGATAAGGTGTCAGTCTTGACCAAGGCTGCCCTCTCAGATAAATATGGTTTGACCTTTTGTGCGCATGTGTTTGTGTGAATGTCTGTTTGTGTGTCTGTCATTGCCTGCAAGTGTTAGCGTGCAGAGACGCCCGGCTTTCACCCTCATTACTGCGATATTCCTCCTACCTTTTACAGTTGTCTGTTCTCCAGAGGGCCAGTATGTCACCTGCAGCCCATGGCCAGGCCACTGTCACTATCCATAAGCGCGCCGGTGTGATCTGCCTAACAGACGCACACACACTCCATTAGGCTTGCTAGTGCAGTGCCCTTTCGCAGGGTTAAATGTCTCCGGCAACACAGGGAGGAAAAAAACCAGCTGAGGAAATTTAGTGCAGTTTACCCCTTAAATTCACCCAAGGAAAAGACAAATGTTTACAGCAAATATCGGGATTGTCATTGCACCAGCATTGCAATGAAATTTAATGTTTCTGTGTTGACAAAAGGAAGTTTACTTTTAACAAAGAAGACCTACTAAAATCATACAGTTATTTGCTATGCAGTCAATGTGCATTATATGATTATTACAGTTTAATCACTAGTTAATTATCAGTTAATTAATATTAGTTAATACACTATCAACATGTTAACATAGTTTTTTTACATTTTTTCTTATTTGACCCTTTGCCCCATCCATAAAAGCCCAGCTGCAGCACATTATATGTTACTTTGATAGATTATGCAAGTGTAGCCTTCTCATTTATGTACACACTGTAAAAATGACTTGTCAGATCAACCTCAAAAAAACTATGTCATGCGGTAACAAGTAAAGTAAATAGTTCTATTCAAACTAAATAAATACTTCAATCAGTTTCATTTTTTGATTTGAATGAAAATAGTTCAACTGCTTTTTACTTCATTTAGAAAAAAATTGGGTTGATCTGATGAGCCATTTTTACAGTGCAGCTTTTTCAATGGCTTTTAAAATGATACCTTTAGCATCTTCAGCATCTACGCTGGAGAGTCCTCACAGGAAACATACGGATAAATCAACAGGCAGCAAACTAACAAAAGCAACAGCAAAGTCGAGCTGCAGTTCCCTTGAAGAACCTTCACAGTAACAAGAACCCACAAGCTGTATGCACGGTAAAAAAATGTCAATTCAACCTTAAAAAAAATCTGTCGTGTGTGGCATGCGCCCGACCCCTGGGACCCAATGGCTACCGCGAGAGCTGGCAGGAAGGCAGGGCCTGAACCCTGAACACGGACAAAGCCCCACAAGGACAGCAGGGAGAGGAGAACCGCAAGTGAGTAGGGGGTGGCATGCAAGTCCCAAGCCTGGCTTCCGAGAAGGGTCTGGCTGCAGACATGCACTCTCAGCCTGACATGCACCATCAGCCTATTGATGACGTCAGTGCACACTCTGCCACAACAGTGTTTCTGTCAGTTTTATGAAGAAAAAAAGCGAACGACATACTGCTGGGCAACAAAAGCTACACTGAATGTGTATTAGCATTGTCATACTGATAATAAGACAATTAAATATGGAAACTTTCAAAACAAAACCAGCCACACTGATAAGACATGAATGTCGGGTTTATTCGCAGAAAAAACAAAAATTCTACCGCTGAAACTCATGAAAGCCATGCTGAAGACGATTTGAACCAGTTATCAAAAACTGTAATATTAATTAAAATAGAACTTATTAAGGATTCTATGAGGTTGTGACAATGTACAGTCAACGTAGTACTGATTACCTTTGCTTTCTTGTCATCATTGTCACAACCTCCTAGAAAGCTGTCGGACAACGTTGTTATAATTCTAAGGAATGACATTTCAACATTGTGACAATGTAGATAGCACTAAGCGAACAACGTGGGCACCAAAACAGTATGTTGTGGCAACGTAACTGTGTTTGCAGGGCCATTAGGAATGAAACCTGATGGTTTTGCTTCCTAACGGGAATTAGCTTGATGGTTTCCTATAGAGGCCATTAGGAAACAATCAAATCTACCTGGAATCAGTCCCAAAATACCTGATTAAATTATCAGAATCCTTTACACTGTGATATCAACCCATCAGGAAAACACAGAATACCATTAGCGACTATTGAAAACCACCAGGAACCAACAGACGCTTTTAATAGGTTCTTTTTTTCAACAGGGAGGTGCATTAAATGTAATCATCTAGCCGTGTTACGGACGAAAAATGGATTAAGTGATAAAAGCAGCCAAAAGTTACCGTGCCATTGGGCAGCTTCTGCCATTGTGGCAGAGAGCGCATGTATACGTGACGTCACTGGGGCTGAGAGTGCATGTCTGCAGCCAGACTCTATTGCGGCTTCCTGGGCACCACCTCCAGTCCCACCTTCCTGCCAGCACTCACGGTGGTCATCGGGGCCCTGGAGACAATGTGGTAACAGTTGAACTAGTTTCATTATGTTAATCTAAAGAATCATTAATTCAAAGTATTTATATAGATTGAATAAAACTAATTCCATTGCTTTTTATGATTTTTCAGTGTGAGCAAGAATGAGAGGCTACAATCACAGAGCATTGATTGTGTATACAGTATTATAGGTTTAGAGGGGGCTATTACTTTTTCACACAGGTGATATAGGTTTTGAATAAATCTTTATCGCCAGTAAATGGAATGATCATTTAAAAGCTGTTTTTTTTTGTTTTTTTGTTTTTTGTTTTTTGTTTACTCATGTTGGCTTCATCATATATAAATTTTATTTGGATGATCTGAAACATTCAAATGTGACAAATTAGCAAAAATACAAAACGTTTCAGGTGAGGGGCACATACTTCCTCACAGCATTCTACATTAGTTATCCTGGATGTGCTCCTAGATGATAAGCTGAAAATCCAATTGCTGGAGAACAATCCAGTCATGTTCCATACCTGTGCCATGTAATCAGGAATACAGAACAATGGTTATGAAGCTCACATGTGGGAGGTGCTGGAACAGAACAAACAGGGGAAGTGATTGAGGGTCCTCTGTGATTGGATCGAGACATTCTATAGTCTGTCTGAATCATTCTAGTGACCGGCATGGCTAACCTGAGTTTTTGGCTTCTTCAAGCTGGGCAGGAGCCGCCTCTGCCACACCATTCTGAGTGAGGAGTCCTAGTTCAGCATTGCTCTGCTAAATCCAGGCCTTAGAAATGTCTGACAACTAGCAGACAGAAAAAGCATATCTGTTAAGTCTTTCCATCTTGCAGTGAAACGTGTTAGACGTGGACATGCAGGGCTGCCTATGAAACTGTTTCCCTTGTATTTCGTTGCTTTCCAAAGAAAAACATGAATCTCCATTTTCGTCAGTTTTTATTTTTCTACACAGCAGTTCTCTTTTACATTGTGTGAAAATTTCATTATGAATGGACCAATAAAAATGCCCCAATATCACTTAGAATAAAATTTCTTTTACATTAACTTACATAAAAATTAAAAATGTTTTTCTTTGGACAGTGACGATTTATTGATGATGTGACTGCTGACAAAAGCAGCAGGATGAATTCTGAATTATTTTTTCAGACAAAGCCAGATGCTTCATAACTCATAGCACAGTGCTTCATAGTGCAGATGGACAATGACCTGAAGCTTACTGTGAAAGCAACCCGAGACTTTTTTAGGGCAAAGAAGTGGAGTTATCTGTAATGGCCAAATCAGTCACCTGACCTCATGCCAATCAAGCATGCATTTCACTGAAGACTAAACAGAAGGTAAAACACCCTAAGAACCAGCAGGAACTGAGGACAGCTGCTGTAATGGGTTTGCAGAGCATCACCAGGAAAGAAACCCAGTGTCTGTTGATGTCTATGGGCTCTAGACTTCAGACAGTTATTGACTGCCAAAGGATTTGCAACCAAGTACTAAAATAACAATTTAATTCATGATTCTTACATTGTCCTTCTACTATTGAGCCCTTAAAATGTATGTATAGGGGGAGCTATGTATGAAAATGGCTGTAATTCTTACACTGTTCACCAAGTTTGGATGTAAAAACTCTCAGTTCTGATATGCTGTGATAGACAGCTAAGATAACAATAAGATTCTCAATGCCCCAAATAATGAGCTGAGAGCTAATCAGATTTAAAGACCTTTTCAATGTGTTTGTTCAGCTGCTGTTGTTGTTGTTGTTCATGACACATCATGAACAATTAAACTAAAGATTGTTATGGGTCACCATCAAAGCAGAAAAATCAGATCTGAGCAAAAAATCAGAGTGGATAGATAAAACTTGTAATATGAACATTGTGAATGTATCCCGATAAATGTAGCCTGAGGCTAATCTAGCAACACATCGACCCCATAACAGACACATGGCAGCACTCATATATAAAGACATAATGCTCAAAAACACACACTGTGCCCTATCAGTTTCAGTGGCTCAGAGAAGCCAGTTAACGCTGAAAATGCAGAAGTTTTCTGAGTGTATGATGCAACAACGTACAAACACTCCAAGTTTCAAGGCAGTGCCATTGAATTTGGGTTCTAATTATTACCATAGGAGTCTATTATTAATTATAAACAAGAGAAAGATTTTATTCCTCAGTCAAAAAATGTACCACATAATTAAATGCTTAAATGGAAACCAAGTCATTAAGAGTTGTGTAATGTGAAATGTTCTGTTCTAGAGAATTTTTAGTCACTGATAGGAACCAGATGTCTGAATAATGAACACATTATTGATAAAAAGGCCTATTTTAATGCCTATTTTTATGTTGTTACATAAAATGATTATGCAAATGTTGCCTGATGCCTAAACCTTTACTTTATGATGGTATGACATACATACATACATACATCATCTAAACCGCTTATCCTTCTGGGTCGCGGTGGGGTGCTGGAGCCTATCCCAGCTGTCATTGGGCGGAAGGCAGGATACACCCTGGACAGGTCGCCAGTCTATCGCAGGGCAAGATGGTATGACATCACTCAAAATAATGGCAATTTTAAAATTACCACTCATTAATTATTTTACCATTATTTTAGCATCATTATCAGTATTGCATATCAAAACTCAGAAGACATGTTGTCACTCTGGATATTAAATAAAATGATTTTATTTGTGGCATAGACATTGTGAGTCCTGGTTCATATCATCACCACTGTAAAGTCTCCACACTGCAGCATGTCACATTACACCATTTCACATTTGATTGATTTTATTTAAATTTTAATGATTAATTTATAATTTTGATGGAATTTCAACTGACTTTTACACTAAAGCAAAAATAAGCTATGTCTGCTTTTTACCAGTAATGTGACTCATAAATAGTATTGTCATATATGTTTTGAAATATAAAGAACACAATCACAGTTGTACATTTGAAGATGTTGGTGCATCACAATGCATCTAATAATAAAGGCAGCTTCTTTTACACAGTGATAGGAAACACAGTAGATCACAGAAAACTACACATGCTGATCTATTTTACTGACCAATGTGGACATGCACACTCGCCAATTACTGTGGGGCAGATTTTAATCAGTTAAAGGGGTGAAAGTCTCCAAGCGTCAGCTTTTTGAGACAGGGATTAAACCTAGTCCTGAACTAAAGAGGGTTCTGGATGGAGAATCACCACTGAATGTAAAATGTAGTGTCTAAGAATACAATCCTAAGTTTCACCGCTGTCCAAAGAATCTCCATTTTTGTCATTTTTTATTTTTCTTCATCGTTTCATCACACTAGCTGTGCTTTACATTGTGTAAAAATTTCATGAAGAATGGACTAATAGAAATGCTCTGAAATCACTTGGAATAAACTCTCTATACATTAACTTACATTGAAATGTTAGAGTGTTTTTGCCTTTTCCTGTAAAGTTACTATTTTGGAGATATTACTGACAATATGCTTGATGATCAAAGTCAAAATTAAATGTAAAATCATAGAAAATCAACAAAATATGTTGAAGGTTGTTTAAACTTTTGCACATGCTTATCAGGGACATGAACGTACAAGGTAAACAGGTAAATTTCTGTTGTTTTTAGCTGGTTTTAATAAATTCTCCACATTTTTCCACATCAGCTGGCATTTCTCCTAGTGCTAAGAAGGCAGTATACTTCAGGAAAGCTAAAAGGTGGTGAATGAAGCGAGGGCTCTCCATATAACCCCAGGGAGGCAGCAGTGAAGCACAGCTGGCTGCTGTAAGTCAGTGGCTAGAATTTCCCCATGGCTAATTTAAATCCTCTTTCTGAATGCTGCTCACTCTTTTCCAAGTGCCTGTTCACTAGTGAAGGAGGATTAAAATTTAACACAGGAAGGAAACATAAACTCCAGCAACAACAAAAATAGCAAGCAGATACAGATGTAGAAAAGATTCTACATGATGAACAAATGTGTATCTAAGTAAACCAAGACATTTTGTATAAGACAAGGAAGTGGGAATAAAATTATCTTCTTTAATATTTTAGTGAATAGAAAAGCCGCTAAATAAAACTGTGAAGGTCATTTGACATAGTTTTTTTTTTTCTTAATTGAAGGGTAAAGAAGAAGGAGAAGATCTAGCTGGCCCCTCTGACCTTGGATGAGTCCCCACAACCCTAATCAGACTACCAACTGTGAGGGCAGCATGACCTTGCTGTAATCAATACACATCCATTAATGTAATTATTATAATAATTGTGTGATTCTGGAGTCTGTTGAGGTTATTTATGAACATGAGGACCAAAGAAGTGTCAATGCAATAATGCAGACAATCATTAGGCATTAAAATTGGGAAAAAAAAAACATCAATTAATCAGATTAAATAAAATATGTATTTAACCCTTTGGGGTCTGAGGGCATTTTCTTGATTTTTGCATATATTCATTTTCACTTTTAAAGACTTTTGTATTTGAAATGGTACCCACATGTTATGTATCAAAATGTTCAGAAAAATCTCAGCTCTCTCTTTAATGAGGCACTTTTAACCAAGAGCTCTGTGTAAAGAGATAATTCAGCCCAAAATCTGAAAAATTAAAGCTCAGTTTTAGAAATTCTTAATATCTCTTGTGAAAACAGCTTTACTGATGAGGACAAATTGTTTTGTTATTAAAAAATGTGTTTACCAAAGTCTGAGTATCACAAAAGTAGTGGAATGTATGAATAAAACAGTAGATAAATGTTCTACTCATCACTACTTTCCAAACTTGCTGCAGCAACTTCAGCAGCTGTAAACTCTGCACTCCATTTCACTTGTGTCTCCGATGTGGACTGAATGAAGAATGAAGGGTTTCTGGTGTGATGGGTCAGTCCTTAGTGATCCTGAGTGTCCATTGGAGAGTTTTACACAGAATGTAGATGGACACACGAATCCACTAGTTCCACACAGTGAGAGGCAGATGACATGTA
Organism: Colossoma macropomum; assembly: GCF_904425465.1. Taxonomy (NCBI): domain Eukaryota; kingdom Metazoa; phylum Chordata; class Actinopteri; order Characiformes; family Serrasalmidae; genus Colossoma; species Colossoma macropomum. The sequence goes on from NW_023494788.1 coordinate 33,656,376, forward strand.
TCTCAGCCCCTCTTCATAGCCTCTTAACTCAGGATGTGAGTCACGTATGATCTCATGATAAGATGGAATGTAAAAGACGACTCTACAGATTCAGGAAATGCTTGAACTGTATTTCTGCGGAGGATTATCACAAAGATATTCATAGAAACACAGAGAAACATCTAATTTGATGTGTCGGCACATTGGTTGACCCCAGAGTGTTAAAATCAAGTCTTAAGTACATTAGTTAGAAGCAGGAATAAGCTACTGGCCTATCAGACCACAAAATAAAAAACAAAGAATACTTTCAACGATGTAGAAAAAACTTGTTCCAGCAGGTCAATAACATGGACTATAATGCTGGCATGAAGTGCAGAACATAACAACATGATTTCAGAGAGTTTGCACAATCGATATGAATGCTGCAAGAAAACAGTCATGTGACTGAAACAGATTTCCAACAACGTTTTCAGGAACTATGGACCTCCAGGTCTATTCTGAGATAAAGTTCCTGAACAAGTTCCTGTTTTGTTTTCCTACTCTTTTTGAAAAGAGCTCTCAAACTTATGCCTTCAGTTTTCAGCATAGAAGCTGAGAAAAGCATGCACATCTTGTTGAGTCCATTTTTTCATTTTAATCTCTGGTTTTTCATTCTTACTCGCTCTGCTGGCATGCACAACAACTTGTTTACTCTGGTTTTTAAAATAATGGATAACAGAACTCAAGCATAAAGCATGTTTTTGTCCACTTAGCAACATACAACAAAGCAAGCTCCATCCCAGTAGATCCTGACTCATATAGAAGTACCTATTCTGAAGAAGAAATTTAAAGTTTTAAAGCCCCTGGTTTCTTAGCTGGAAACATGCTTGAGTTCCTGAAAGAGTTTCTTGTAGTAGAATGCACCTATAGACAGATGAGATAAAGACTAACGTGTACCAGAGTGATAGAAAAAGGAGTGTGGGGGAATAAAAAACACTTATGATCCAAAGCAAACCACTTCATCTCATGGTATTGCATGACTGCTAGTGGAGCCATCACACCTTTCTGGCTACATTCAGAACAGAAGATTAAGATTCAAGGTGAAAAGCTCTGATATACCAGAAAACCACTGAAATGCTCATCACCTCCGAAATAAAGATGGATGAAAAGTGATTTTCCATCAGCTCCCTTTCTAAATGATACTATGCAGTAGTCACTGAGTTAAAAAGAAAAAACTCTTTTTTGTTTACTTTTTAAAATCTATTTTAAAATATATTTTTAGTATATGCTACATAGGGTTCGGTTTCCCCAGCTAGACGACAAGGAGTTTGCACGTTCCCCCCATGTCTGCGTGGGTTTCCTCCTGTGCAGTCAGGCCAATTAGATATGCTAAATTGTCCCTGGGTGTGATTGTAATTGTCCAGGGTGTATCTTGCCCAGTGACCGCTGCCCAGTGACCGCTGGGGATCACTATAGTATGACCTGCACTATGCAGTTTACTTCCATTATGAAGTGAACTGCTAGACTGGTTATGAACACCTGGTTGAAGGTTCTTACTCAAGTGCCTCTGGGCTTCGATGAGAGCTGTACTAAGGCTCTATGACTTTTTATACAGCTTCTATGGTGCCTGAGCTCAATCTACTGAATCCACAGAGTTTACAGACAAAAACAAACAAACAACAACAAAAAACAATTGTTTGCTTTGGGGAAAGAAAGGCATCGCAGCTCTTGTGAGTCCACTGTATCCTAGAAACTGTACATTATCAGGCACCTAGCAGTGAACAGATATAACAAGTAATTAAAATAATTTAATTTGAACAAGATTGAGAGATGGAGGTAATATAACTAAACAAATAAAACGAATGTCTTTGAAAAATAATTTGTGAATTTGTGATAATTTGTGATAATTTGTGTAATTAATACAAATGCAATGTTCTTGTGAGGAGAAAGTTAGGACAACCCCATATATATTACTACTTAAAATGCCTAAACTTAGTCTCAGTTGTGCCACATCAGCTATAAATAATTAGAACATCATTAGAGATTATCAGCATTTGAGCAAAAAGAACCTCATACCAACTGTGAAGCATGGAGGTGGAAGTGGCATGGTTTGGGGCTGCTTTGCTGCAGCAGGACCTGGCCAGCTATCCATATTGTATCAGAGGGTGCTTGAGGAACTTGTGAGACCATCTGAAGTGGAGGTGGACCATGCGTCATGACAATGATCTAAGATATCCCAGTAAATCCAACAAGGAATGGCTTAAAAGAAAGAAACAGAGAGTTCTGTAATGGCCGAGTCAAAGCCTGGACCTTAATCCCACTGAGATGTTGTGGGACGATTTGAAATTTGTGCATGCAATAAACCCCTCAAACATCACACAGCTGAAAGAATTCTGCACGAAGAAGTGGGAAAAACCTTCTCCCAGTTGAGTTTATTTCAGCCAAAGAGGGAAACACCAGCTGTTATTTTTGCTCAGTAAAAAAAATTGGCAGCTTTTTAAAATTTCTCTGTTCCATAAATAATAACAATGTCAATTTTTCGTTATTTTTGCAAAGGTTATGCAATTACATCACCTTTGTCTATAGATATTGTTTGAAACAAGATAAAATATCCATATGTCTATATTTCTTAATAGAGAACTGAATATTTAATGGGTTGTCTTAATTTTGTTTTTTGTTTTTTTTACATGACTTTATTTCTGTGATATACTGCATCCCAAAATGCAATGCAGCCATTCTGGGAGGACGTAACCACTGACGTAGCTGCCTGGGTATTTTAAAAGCTCTGGGTTCAGCCTTTATTCTATACATTAAAATGGCAAAATGAAAGAACTTTGACCAAATGTTGCTGCACCAGCTCTTAAAACAGTACCAGAATGATATGTTCAGCATTGGCTATTCAAGCTCCCATGTGGAGACACACTGTTTATGATTCAGTCAGACCAGCTCAGATTACCAACTATGAGTGTAATGAAAATTAAATGACTCTCAAACGGAGGAAAACAGGTGTGTTTGGAAACACACAGGTTTAACACACAGTAAAATCCAAAGCTGACATTTAAAGTTTATTTGTAGCTTTAGAGATGGTTAGAAAACATCATCCTGCCCTCTGTTACTGTTTGGCGAGTGTTTCAAAAGTCACACAGGCTCATCTCTCGACCAAAATATAAATGTACACACTGAAAAGGGAATAGCAATGCTTGCTAAGCAGTAATTGGAGGGCTGAGGAAAATGGGGCGGGTCATGAGAGCAGTCTGATTGGGTCAGTGCCGGATTTTGACACTCTCGTCTTGCCTCTGTCCTGTAGTTCAGCACAGGGTTTGTGTCATATACTGGATACCGCACAGTACACTACTGTTGAAGAGCAGCATGCAGTATACAGTATATACTAATACAATATACAGTACATAATATGCTATTTTGAACACAGGCAATATAGAACCATGAACACTCAAAAAACCATTTGCATGCTTAAACGGTTCCTCAGATTGATGGAGAATGTGTTGCATATGATTCTACATAGAAAATAGGTCCAAATTTCATTAAAAATGGTTATTCAGTTGTTACAAGCTTAATATTATAACATTATAATTTATAATTTTTCGTGCTAAATAGAATAATTTTCAAAACCGTTCTATATAGAAACATCTAGAACACATTCTACATCAATCTGGAGAACGATTTAAGCATGCAAATGGTTTTTTGAGTGTCCATGGTTCTAGATAGAGCCATTGTCTTTACTAAACAATCCTTGAATAACCATCTTTTTTTAAGAGTGTACAAATATAAACTCAGATGTTGTTCACTGGTTAATTTGTATAGTAAGTGCTATCAAATTTGCTGATTGTGTGTTTCTGCAGTGGTGAGTAACATAGACACACAACTGTATGCAAAGGTTTGGGCCTCAGGTCCAATGAAATGTTCTGTTGATTGTCTGAGTGAAACTAAGTTAACATTTCTAAAAAGACCACACTTTTGGCCACTTTAATGCAAAACTATTGTTTATTTGCAGAATTAATTATATTGGGGGAAAAAAAGCCTTATGGAATATTTTAACTTTTTCCCAGTATGTTAAATTTAGAAATGAAATGTAAACTATGCACTACAACTGGCAGAAAAATTTGATATTTAAGTCTGTTCCCTGAAGAGGATGTGTGATGGTTGATTGTTCAAACTTTTACACATGATTTAATACACGCTGAGCCACTTCCTTTAAGGCTTTGGTTACTTTTTTAGCGCTCCTAGCTCTGATCAGTGGGTTTAATCTTACTGTGCTCTCATCTTTCCACTACTGTGCATCTCAGTGGAGCCTACACACTGTGTGTGTGTTTGTGTGTGTGTGTGTGTGTTTACACAACGAAGAGCACAACTGTCAGATCAGTTTAATATCAAGCCCCCATTGGAGGAGCCAGTCCAAATAACAGACAAAAACAAACAGAAAGGAGGCTGAACCTGCACAGTAAGACAACGCCATCAAGACATTAAACCGTAACAGCTTTTAGCTTCAGGGCATTCTCATCTCATCTCGTCTCATCTCGTCTCATCTCATCTCATCTCAACAACCTCTGACAAGTGTTAGAAAAAAAAAAAAAATTAAAAAACTTAAATTATTCACCTTTCATCTTAAGTAGACCCATAGTAAATATTTACTTGTCTATTAATTTGTAAGCACATTTTCTGCACTTATCCAACTTTAATCTCCCCTGTGAGCCCAACATGCTCTCTGCTGGATCTCAGCTCCTTCATAATAGAGGGGAACAGAGCGAAGTATGTAAATCACGATTTGCATGTGTATCGTTATCAATTTATGATTATCCTCCCCCTCTTTGATTCGAATGCTCGCTGCTGTTTTTCACGGCTGTGAAAACAGAGTTGACGGCACATTGTCAGCGTGTGGAGCCCGTGCTGCATCTCAAATGAATTTGTCAAGATTTCACTCCCCTAATTTAATCAGACCAAAACACATATTTTATGTTATTTACCCCAAACGCTCCAGCGCTGCTATGATTATTGCAATGCTTAACTCACAGTATAAAGAAGGTACTGATTTGGACGTTTTGACAGCCAGCATTGAGACATTAGTGTTTGAAGTCACAACTGACAAATTATTCCATATTCTGTGTATTTTGTCATTGCTGTTTGTTTGTTAAAACCAAGACTTACTGTATTTATTTATTTATATATTTATTTATTTACTGACAGAAACAAATACCTGGATGAAACTGCCATTTGTGAAATATTTATTCATTTGGATTTGGTTTCGTTTGTTTATTCAATAATGAATATTTATGTATTTATGTATTTGTTCATTCATGTGTGACTATATATATATATATATATATATATATATATATATATATATATATATATATATAAAATGTCATTTATTCTTTTTATCAATACAATATCAATACATATTTTGTTTACTTATTGATTAAATAGACAGGAAAGTCTAAAAAAAACAATGGTTGATTAAACTGTCAATTCAAAGAAGTGTGTGTGTATGTGTGTGTGTGTGTGGGTGTGTGTGTGTGTGTGTCCTGGTTTTAGAGCAGGTGTCCCTTTTGTCAGTCCTATCATGTGTGTATGTGACTGTGGATCAATACACACAGGAGAGAGAGTGTGTGTGTGTGTGTGAGTGTGTGTTTGTGTGTGTGTGTGTGTGTGAGAGAGAGAGAGAGAGAGAGAGAGAGAGAGAGAAGTTCCACATCACACCTTCACTAATCTCCATTAACTACTCAAACCCACTTTACATTGATCCCCCCACACACACTCTCCATCATTGAAATCAATAACACACACACACACACACACACAGTCATGAAAGCACGCACAATAAAAACACAACATTCACACAAACACAGCTCTGCTCAATCTTCCTCTTCACCTGAACATCTACACACAACACTTACAGTCTTATTTAAGAGAGAGAGAGAGAGAGAGAGAGAGAGAGAGAGAGAGAGAGAGAGAGAGAGAGAGAGAGAAAGGCTGTATTTTCCCCAGAGAAGCCCTGTATGTTGTTAATGTTGATTATCAATGGTCTCTGTGAGCCCACAGCTCCAAATCATACTTCATTTTTAATATGACAGAAGTAAAATGCTGGTACGTTACTTTTCGGGGAAATGTTGTTTTGTCTTGGAAAGGTCACTACAGAGTTACAGAGGGACAGAGAGAGGAGGACTGTGCTCTTTAAGAAAGTGCTATATTCAATCTGTTGAAACTGAAAGAGCTAAAGCACTTGTTATTAGTCATTAAGTTTAAGGTTAGGGTCTAGGATTAGAACATTATTACAACATTTGGATAATTACATACATATAATACAAATACACCACATGTCCTAACATATCCAGACCCCTTCTAATTAGTGACTTCAGCTGTGTCAACTAAGGAGACACAAAAACTAATTTTGTAAATTCTTTGATACCCTGTATTTTAGAAGAAATGCTGGATGAGCAGGTGTCCACAAACTTGTAGTGTAATACATATGCAATATTTTGTCATTACATATTGGTACCACTTAAAAATAAAACTCCCTTATAAAGGGTTTACAAATGATTTAAAATTAGTTTGTTCATGGTTGTTAGTTAGACCATAAACAGTTTAAAAATCATTAATAAGCAGTTATAATGCATTAATAAAGGCGTGCTGTTATATGTGATGAATATGAATATGTGACGAAGCTGACAGGTTTAATGCTGACCAATGGAGAAGACAAAGTAGGATCTGCAAACATCAAAATCTGAGCTTTAACAGTAGAAAATGATGTGTATTCACTGTTACACAAATATCGGGTCAGTGTTGCTTGTTTTATTATGTGTCTTAGGTCTTTAAGCCCTAATTAATAACCATCAATAAACTCATTTTAAACTATTTATGAAATATTTTTAAGGATAGTCTTATTCTAAAGTGGTACCACATATTGTCTAAAAACAAAACTGTATGTATGTATTTGCATTCTTTAGGCAGTAAATCTATTCAGTACAGCTTGTGAAGAGTTCCAGGTCATCATCAAACAAATATATACCCTGTAAATTGAATTGGAATCACATATTCCTTCTGCTGATGCTGCAGTGAAAGGCCATATGCTCATACTGCGGGAAAGCGTGATGTATACTGGAGAAGCTCTCTCCGGAGTAACACTTCAGCCTTTCGCGACACCTATGAGCAGGATTTATGAAACTGAACCAGCAGAAAAAATGTACCCAGAAATCTACTTTATGTGCTGAACCGATCTCCATAATTTGATAAACAAACACAGTCCCTAAGTCTTAGGAACACTGTAAAAATGGCTCATCAGATCAATCTACTTGATGTAGTAACAAGCAAGTGAACTAATTTTATTAATAAAGTATTTATTTAGGTTCAATAAAACTAGTTAATTTATTTGTTACAACATGAAGAAATGTTTTAAGTTGTTTTGGTGAGCACTGTTTTACAGTGAAGTTAAGAGTAATCATTCATTTTGATTGACTGAAAATTGAGTAAAAAAGCACTTACAATCTTAAAATATATTGGACAAACTGGGTTCTTTAAAAAAAATAAATAAATAAAAAGATGTTTTGAATTAACTTCAAAAATCTTATGCCAAGTGATTCCACAGCTTTGACTGGAGCTGTTAGGTACAGTCTAATGTGCTTGATTGTGTAATATGTATTCAATCAATTCAGGTAAATTACATTAAATTGATCTGAGTAAAGTATAATTAGCCAGGCTGGACTTTGTTTATGTATTTCTCCAACCTTTTAATGTCATGTGGGTGTGCTCAGCTAATGAAAGTAACAGAAACAACACAGGTTGTGCTTAAGATAGATCTACATAATTAGGTTGTTATTGTGCTACTCGGCTGTGGTAGAAAAATGGTCAGTAGTAGGATGTGAACTTGTACAGTCAACAAGAACGACGCAGGTGATGTTAAGGAATGACAACACAAAGAGGGTGAGTACAATTAGTAAACAACATGCAAAGAAGTAGGAACAATACTGTTATTTTACAGTAAGTTTTCCTTGGATTAAGTGCTTGAAACAGAAAATTGCCTAATTTCTTTGGGGTATCTAGGCAGGTACAACCCAGTGAGCTCTCCCATTAGTTAGAACATCAGACCATGAACGACAGGCCTCATGCATCAGATTAACCACTAATATTGCACAGTGCATGTTGGTAGATTGCGCCTCATTTAAAAAGGCTATCAAATTTCAACACTTTCTTGCTGCTTCTGCTGGCAATCAGGTCAATGTGATTGATGTGAAATGTGGCCATTGTCTCTGCAATTTACTGCTTGTTACTGTAGCTGCGCCACAGCCCACCTAAAGCATTGCTGTGAGTTTGTGTCTCTAGGTATCTACAAAGTTTTTATTTATATGTTCCTTTTGTAACCTACACTGTCTTTCAGAAGATGAGTGCGAGACCGAGCACAAAGAAACCAAAAACGGACCTCTTGCAAAGTCACCCTGTAATGCTGACTATTAACATAGGCCACTTAAGAGCAGTAAAAAAAGTTTCAAAGCTGTTAAAAAAGGAACGTAGATCATAATGACCTCTCCACTGGAAAAAGTAGATCTCAAACCACAAAAGTAAGAGTACCCCTGCTTTAGGCCTTCTGGAAGTTCTAGATACGTTACTGACTGTGAGTCTAATCAAGAAGGAATATAAGACAGTGGTGGCAGGACTCTTCCTGAAACACATTGCGAAAAACAGATAAAAGACAATATATATGTCAATGTATATAAAGAAAACATGGAATGTCTTTTACAAGCTTCAAACATCTGTATCTAATCTGTAATGGCCAAAAAAATGAATGTGAATTGCCGTTAGCTTAATGCTAACATACTACTAGAATCCTATAAGGGTGCAAGCAGAAATTAGCCTTATCACGGAGCTGTTTTTATAACCCAAACTGAAGGCCTAGCTCTAATGATTAGTGTTCGCCACTGCGGCTGAAAATACATTTTACATTTCACATTCGCTCACTGGATTTAAAACCAAGTGCTTTTTTAATCCTGAATAAGTGATATAAGCAATGAAAACAACCGTGATGACCGCTGCTTCACTGGCCTAATTCGTCAGATTGATCTAGTCAAATGAGGAGGTGAATACCAGGCAAAGTAAACACACACACACACACACACACACACACACATTCCTCAGTTTGTTCAGGTTTAATTTTGCAGTGCTAAGTGAATGCTGTGTTGCGATCTCTTACATTAAACAGTGCATTCCTCGTTAACATGCAGTCAGTACGGTTATGATGGTTGTGTGTGTGTGTGTGTGTGTGTGTGTGTGTGTGTGTGTGTGTGTGTGTTAATCATGTGACCTTGAGTAAATCACCATGGTAATCAATAAGAACTCATCTCTAGCAAGTGGACTGACAGTGTATAAGTCATTATTCTGCTGCTCTGCCTGACAGAGAGGAATATAAAACATATTTTATCATTTTATTACAGTTACTTAAAGCCTCCTGTGAGCTGAAGAGATTTCTCATTTAGTCTTCTGCTCCAGCACCCTGACTGCGCTCTGACGCACACCATCCTTACACTCCGACACGCTACAGACGTATGTAAAACTGTAAGAGCGCTATTAGTAGACACGGAGCGTAGTGAGAAATTTTTGAGGTGCTGTAATGTATCAATGCATCACTTTCAGCTCAGAAATCTAACCTGCGTAATCATTACTGATGGACTAAACGGCAATGTACTGACAAAGCAATAAAAGTTCGGTTATTTAAAATAAAGAATGCACCTGGCGATAGCACTGGTTTTCTTTTTGAGTCAATACCAAATAATAGCAATATCCCAGTATCATGATAGATACTGATAAGCTTAGTTGGGGAATTCTTTCTGTTTTCTACAGTCAAAACCTGTAAAAAATATAAATAAATGGACAATAAAAATTACATTTCAAAGCCTTTGCATTCGTACTACATAAACCAAAACACAAAACACTAGTTTAGGGAGATAAATCCCAAATGATCTGCCATTAAGGAGCATCACTGCGTCTTATGTGGTTCAGTGTGTCTGTGTTCGAGACGCAGAGGGAATCCGGAGAGGAATTGGTGCCAATTGAAAAGCAATCACTACAGTGGAAAAACACACATGGCATTGCTTTTCCACAGTGACATGCAGAATGTGTGCCAAAATGAAAAAAAAAAAACAAAACCTTTATTACATTGTTTTCATGTTGCTTTACCTCTTTACTGAAAAACAGTGCACAAGGACTCGCATTTTAAAAACAAAAGGCTGAATTAGAGTCTGAATTGAATTCAATCTACCTTGAAATGTAATAAAGGCGGGGCTATATTGCTCTCCACTGTGATGTATAGCATTAAATCAATGTAATTGATCTTTTCACTGTTCGTTTTGGCATGTTACTGTTTAAACACAATCTTGTGTGTGCACTGCATTTCACTGTTTTGGATGCAAGGGAAATACATTTGAAGTGCAAAAAAGAGGTCAGGACAGCATAATAGAGGTTTTGCTTTTCATTTTGGCACGTATTCAGCATGTCACCTGTGGAAAAGTAAGGTCATGTGTGCATTGCATTTCACTGCTATAATTGCACTTCAGTGAGGAAAATATAAAAAATCAGTTTTTAACCCTTTAAAATCCAATTCTTATTACATGCTGAGGCTTATTATTCAACGATAAAACGTTTTGCATTTGCATTTTAACCCCTTAAATGGCCAGGGCCCACTGGGAGGCCCTGGCCATTTAAGGGGTTAAAATGCAAATCATCAAACATTGTTTTTCAGTAAAGAGATCAATTGTGAAAACAATGTAATGTAATAGCTTGATGAAACAATACAACTATATAAAATATTGGAAAACTATATATAATATAAAGTGTGGCTTTTATGTTTTGTTTTGCATTTTGGCTCAAATTCTGAATGTTACAGTTGCAAATTAAACAGAAAGCAGGTAAGGCTGATTCTGTTTGGAGTTGAACTGAGAGCAGCATTCAGTAACAAAGTACCTTAAAGCTTCATGCTTAGTTGGTATCACATTTGCTGCAGGGCATTTGAAACATGCTTTATTATTCCAAAAATGTCTACTTTGGACATAAAAATGTATCAGTATGTGTTCATTTTCATATCTGATGAGGAGGCTGCATTAGCGGGGGAGTACTGTTGCTTTCAGATGACCTAAAGCTAAAGCTAACAGTTGACTAGACTACATGGCAACCCATGCTTTGTCATCTTCTACACAAGATCTTTTCTCTTTGGTTTGAAAATAATGCCATTCAACCTATTGGAAAAATATATAAAATACATAGTGTGGCTTTTATGTTTTATTTTTCATTTTGGCTTGTATTCTGCATGTCACAGTTGGAAAAGTAATGCGTGCATTGCATTCCACATTTCTCCACAGTGGTGATTGCTTTTCAATTTGGCACAAATTCCTCTGCATAGATAGAGAGAGAGCAAGAGAGGGCAGAAAAAAAGTAGTTTCTTTTTTCTGCATTTATTTGCTATGATCATTACTTTTTCACCATTAGGTCAATAATACAGATGTTTATTCAGTGTACTGCAAAAAGAAAACACCTAGTATCGGTGTTGTCATGGAAGGATTGATTCTCAAAAAGAACGTTGGGAGAGGATGTATTGATCTGCCCATCCTGCTATGTATTGAGTATTCATTTTTCCACAGCTTCTGTTGCCAGGATGAAGAAGCTTTAGAGAATGCTGGCAAACATCCCATTTAACCTAAACATAAACTCAGATTTTGTCATACAACCCCAATTCCAAGTGAAAGTGAGACATTTTACCATTTCATGAAAAAACTAATTTAGAAATTGATGGCAGGAACACATCTCGAAAAAGTTAGGGCAGGGCCATGTCCACCATTGTGTAGCATCCCCTCTTCTTTTAACAACAGTCTGTAAATGTCTGGGAAGTGAGGAGACCAATTGCTGAAGTTTTGGGAGAGGAATGTTGTCCAATTTTTGTCTGATGTAGGATTTTAGATGCTCAACAATCCTGGGTCTACTTTGCCAGATTCTTTGTTTCAGGATACGCCAAATGTTTTCTATTGGTGAAAGGTCTGGACTGCAGGCTGGCCAGTTCAGCACCCGGACTCTTCTTCTGTGAAGCCATGCTGATGTGATGGATGCAGTTTGTGGTGTAGCATTGTGTTGCTGAAATATGCAGGGCCTTCCCTGAAAGAGATGTTGTGTTGATGGGAGCATTTGTTGTTCTAAAAGCTCTATATACTCTTCAGCATTGATAGTGCCCTTCCAGATGTGTAAGCTGCCCATGCCATAGGCACTAATGCAACCCTATACCATCAGAGATGCAGGCTTTTGAACTGTGCGCTGATAACAAGCTGGATGGTCCCTCTCCTCTTGAGTCCACAGGACATGGCATCCGTGGTTTCCAAAAAGAATTGCAAATTTTGATTCATCTGACCACAGAACAGTTTTCCATTTTGTCTCAGTCAATTTTGAATGAGCCCAGAGAAGATGGTGGCGTTTGTGGATCATGTTGACATACGGTTTCTTCTTTGTATGACACAGCTTTACTTGCATTTGTGAATTGCACGCCGAACTGTGTTCACAGACAATGATTTCTGGAAGTGTTCCTGAGCCCATGAAGTGATTTCTAGTACAGAATCATGTCTGTTTTCAATGCAGTGCCATCTGCGAGACCGAAGATCATGAGCATCCAATATTGACCATCGGCCTTGTCCCTTGTGTACAGGGATTTCTCCAGTTTCTCTGAATCTTTTGATGATATTATATACTATCTTCACAAAGTCTTCAGAATTTTACATTGAGGAACATTTTTCTGAAGATTGAACAGTTTTTCACAGATTGGTTAACCGCTGCCCATCTTTGTTCTGAGAGATTCTACCTCTCTAAAATGTTCTTTTTATACCTAGTCATGTGAGTTAGTTGCAAATTGCTCCTCCAGCTGTTTTTTATTAGTACCTCTTACTTTTCCAGCCTTTTGTTGCCCCGTCCCAACTTTTTTGAGATGCATTGCTGCCATCAAGTTCTAATTGAGTTAATGTTTTTCATGAAATGGTAAAATGTCTCACTTTCAACATCTGTAGTGTGTTCTGTGTTCTATTGTGAATAAAATATGGGTCTATGAGATTTGCAAATCATTGCATTCTGTTTTTATTTACATTTTACATAGTGTCATAACTTTTTTTGGAATCAGGGTTGTATAAAGTATGGCTTTTCTGTTTTTTTTTCAATGTTAAACTGAGTAAATAAATAAAAATTGTGCAGGAAAAAGCCACATTTATGTTTGTTCCTGTAGGGAAAATCAACTAAACTTGTTATTTGACTGGAGATGTTCAAACTTTTCCACACAACTGTATTTGTGATTATTATCGATCAATAATAATTTAGTTTGAAAACTAAAAGTGTAGACTTGATAGACCCCTTTCGCATTTCAAGGTTGCCATTTCTGTTGGTTTTCCTAAAGCAGGTAACTACATTTCCAGTTTTCCGTAGTCAAGTATTAAAGTATTTTGTTGTATCTGTCAGTGTCACAACTTCAAACAACACTCATCATATCTACACTCTTAATTAGTAAAGAAAATGGTTCTATATAGAACTATGTACACTGAAAGACCCCCTTGCATGATTAAATCTTTTCATCATGAAATGTTTTGTTCAGATTGATGAAGGATGTGCTATAGATGGCTATATAGAACCTTTTTGAAAAGCATTCTATACAGCACCAAAAGCGTTCCTCTATTGTTGCGAATATCAAGCTAGTTACAATAGAACAGCCCTTTTTGGTGCTATATAGAACAATCTACAACACATTCTCCATCAATATAAAGACCTATTTCACCTGGTTCTTGTTTCTATATAGAACAATTTTCCTTACCAATGAACCCTTAAAGAGCCATGTTTTAAGAGTCAAGGACTTCGTCAGTTCTCCACAGGCGATTTAGAAAGTACATTGGAAAGTAGATTGTGGATCATCTCTACAGAGAGTTATTTACAGCAAATTATCGTTCATCTCTGCAGCACCACAAACAATATTATATAAAATGAAATATTATAGAAATATAAATGAGTCCCACAAGGTGGTAATATCAATGAACTGACTGAACACGTTTCATTTAATCACACAGTCATGGTCAGCTGTGAACGATGATCGCATTACAGCTTCAACTACTGACCAGCTGCAGACATAAACACAGCAATTTCCTTTAAAAATAGGATACTCTGCTTTTCAAATAGCCATTGTTCATTCAGAATGTGATGTGTACTCAAATGGAAATCAATCAAATAGCAGGTAAGGCTGATTTTGTTTGACACTGAGAGCAGCATTCAGTAACAAAGTGCCTTAACGCTGCATGCTTAGCTGGTAGCGCATTTGCTGGAGTGCATTTGAACTATGCTTTATTATTCCAAAAATGTCTGCTTTGGACATAAAAATTTACCAGCATGTGTTCATTTTCATGTCTGACAAAGAGGCTGCATTAGCAGGGGAGTAGTGCTGCTTTCAGAGGAGCTAAAGCTAAAGCTAACAGTTGTGAGACTAAATGGCAACTGGGGTTTTGTCATCTTCTGCACAAGCTATTTTCTCTTCGGTTTGATAATAATGCCATTCAACCTAAAGAGAAGCCGCAAACTCAGTTTAGAGTGTGATATTAACTTTCAATGATATTTATGTTTTGTTCGCTTGTTATGTCACTGAGCTAGCATTAGCATGGTGGCAAATTCCATGTTGGTGTCATTCTGCCGAGTGTAACATTCTGTCTCGCGCTGCTTTGTCTTTCCCCGTTTCTGTTTTTGTTTATTTTCCCTTGTGTATCTTATGCTTTTGTTGTTGTTTTGGTCCGTGTCTCCTCCCCAGTCCTGCCTTCTTGTCATCTGTCCCAACTGTCTGTTGTTTGTAGCCCACACTCTCATCAGTCCCAGGTGTTTCTGGTCTGTTCTGGTCTGTATTTATACCCCTGCTTGTGTGCTTTGTGCTTGGTGTTTTGTGTACTCAGGACCTGTTTTCATTCTCTCCTGTTTGTTTTCTAGTCCTCTTCATGTTCTTTAGTCTTGTTTCCTTTCTCTTGTAGCTCAAGTTCAAGAGGCTTTATTGTCATTTCAGCTATTCACAAGTACACAGTGAAATGAAACAAGATTCCTTCAATACCACAAACCTGACACAGGAATACAAGTGCAAAACAATACAATACAGTGCAGAAAGTGCAAAAACAGAATACAGGCAGTACACAGTACTGAGAATATGTGGAGTTGTAGGATGCAGGATGTAATGTACTAAGGCATATTAGCAGATAGCCTAGCATATATGAGAAGTATATAGCAGTCACTGAGGTAGCAACCAGAACAACAGCAATGAAATACAGTATTTGGTTGACACAGTATTCTAGCAGCTGATATTGTTAAGGAAATAAAATGTGCAACATGCAAGTAGTCAGGTATAAATTTATATTAAGTGAAGTATTTCAGTGTAAAATGCAGTAATTATATTTAAATACAGTGTTACAGACATAATCTGAAATTTCAAGAAGTGGGGACTGAGATGGTGTCATATTGTTGTGTATATGTGTGTGGGGCTCTGTGTGGGTGTCAGTTCAGTCTGTGGAAGTTGAGGAATCTGACATGTTATGGAAAGAACCTCTAGCACAGTCTGGCTGTGAGGGCCCAAATGCCGCGGTACCTTATTCTGGATGTTTGTTCGTGTGAGGGGTGTGAGGGGTGTGTGGGGTCGCCTAGAATGCTGGCGGCTTTTTCGGATGCAGCATGTGGTGTAAAGAGAGACCCCAATGATCTTTTCAGCTGTTCTCACTATTTGTGGGACTGTCTTTTTTGGTATTTTGTTAGTCAGTTTTCCATTTGTTTGTTAATATGTGGATTCTTTCATCATGGCTTTCAATAAAAACAAGGACTTGTGCTTGTTTCCTGCCTCTTTATCTCCCTATACCTAGTAGATAAAACAACACAGTCCATCTCAGTAGCACAGAACTTTAAGTAAAGCCTTAGAGTGGTTAGTGCAGCCTTTAGCATTCAGCACTGATGACATTGTGAATTGTGTGTTACAAATTTTATTTGTATTTATTGTAATATTAGTGTGTTTCTGAGCAAATAATTGCCTTCTACCTCTCATTAGGTTTAGCTGGATTTTTGCCAGAGTTGTCCCACTCAGCAACAGTTGCCATGAAAGACCACAGCTGTGGATAAATAAATTATGATGGCTTTAACGTATTATTTATTGGCAGTAATAATAGCAATAGTACTAATGATGTTTAAGCTTTGGAAAGATGCTGTAGACATAAAATGCATAATAATAATAATAATAATAATAATAATAATAATAATAATAATAATAATAATAATGGCTCCCAAAAATGAAAGGCTGCCTTCTGCATACCTTATCAAAACTATTTTAGTCATATCTCTCATACTACATTAATTAGCGGTTTATTTTAGCAGTGCTGTTGTTTTACTGCCAATCATAGATGAATGTAACTGACAGTTGTCATGACAATGTGGCTGTAAAGTCAGCTGTGTGTCATGGTGTGTGCTGTGAGAAGACAGACTGCAGAACGCTAATATTCTACAGCACTTTATCACACTTGTGGAAAAAGTCATTCTTCAGTAAAGCCGAGGCACACAGTTGCGCTCAGTTCCAGGAGGAAATGGGACTCTTAGAACTTAAAGGTGTCTGATTTCATGGGGATTCAATCTAACAGCTGTTCCTGAAAGCCAGTCTGATTGAGTGGCATTTTACAAGATGACTGAAAATGTTAGAAGACTTTAAAAACTTAGAGAAGGCGTTTTATGATTTATCTCCATTACTTCATTATCTTCTCTCCTCACTATCTCAAACCACACAGAAGGTCTATGATCTCACCTCTCTCTCTCTCCCTCTCTGTCACACACGCACATTCTCACATTTTCATTTTCACTATATACATAAATATGTCTATATATGTATATATATATATATATATATATATACACACACACACACTTACACACGTATACACTAGGCTTCCTAGGAGAGGTTCTAAAATGGTTAAATATAAAGTCACTATTTATTGTAATGTTATTTGTATTCCAAATGGCTCCATACTCCCTAAATAGTGTGCTAGCTATGAAAGTTTAGAAATTCTTGCCTCTACAGCCAAATAGTGCATCATTAGTGCATCATCCCAAATGACTATTTCTTAGCTGTATTTTTGCACTAATGGGCTGCATGATCTGGTATTTAAATCCCTATGTAGTGCCCTACGTAGTGAGCAGGAAGCCATTTGAGATTTAGCCCTAGCACAAGAAGAGGGGCGCCACTGGATTGGTGATAAAAAAGACTCGCAGTGGTAATCTGGTGACAAAAAGTAGTTATAAAGCGAAAGTGTCTGCATTAAACAGTGCTGTGTTATCATGTCTTCATTCTTTTACAATTTTCACTATTTTCTTCTCTTTTTCTGTTTTTCTTACTCATTTCTCTCTACTTTTTCTTCTTTCTCCATCTCTTTCTATCTGTATATCTGTCTCTCTTAAATGATCTCCTTCTCTTTCATTTCTTTCTCTTTCATTCCATTCTGTCTTTATCTACGTCTCATTTTTGTGTTTCTTTGTCTTTTTGCTCTTCTATATTTCTCTCTCTTTCCCCTAAACCTAACTCAAAACCTAACCAACTTTTAGTTAGCTCTGGCTTTTTTACAGAATCAAGACATTTTTATCCTTAAAAAAATGAAAACTAATCCACATATATACACTCAGTTTGAAGTTCCGTGACATCTGCATCACCTGCAGTGTTGTGCTGAGATACAGTGCATTTATACATCCAAAAAGCAGTTTACACCTCCATCCTGATGCAAAAGTATTCATGAGGAAAGTGGTGTGAACTACCCAGCATTATCAACACACCACATGGTTCTTCTATGGGACATATGTCACACTCATGCTGCTCCTCACTTTCAAACAAAGACTTTATTCACACAAGAACACACTCTGCAGCATCCTAGACAGCTCTCTTATTCCAGGTTCATTATCGCCAAACAGCTGCAGTATAATGACCTTATGACAATAAGGTTATATGTGGTAATCACAATGCTATGACCAGTTAAAATCTCATCCTATGAGGTAAAAGATTAAACACACTTTAGAAACACAATAAAGCATCACCTAGAATCTGGCAGTACAGCACATGCTGGATAAAATCTAATAGAGCTTAAAATACCATCACCTTGATCCCTGGAGGTGCTGCTGGCTTTGTGTGATGAATAAAGTATAGGTGATTTTGTCTTGTTGGAAAGGCAGCGTAGTCTGCTGTGGAGAGATTTTAATGAGTCGTTTTGCACAGTGAGGGGCCGTTTTCTTCACGTTTAGCTGGTATTACAGCGACTTCGCAGTTTAGTGTTAGTGAACGGTAGCTAACAGGCAGGATAATGAGTCAGGGAGCAAGGCCAAAGGCTCACCATTATACATTGTGTTGAGATCGTTTTCATTCATTCATTCAAGGTAAATGTAGTGTTTACTACTATAATTGATATTTACAATTAGCATGCTCACCGTAAACATAACATAAACTCAGTGCTGTAACTAGGATTTTATTGAGGTCCAATTTGCAGAAAAATGACTGACATCACATGGCGAATGAATGAAATGCAGAATGCATGTCCCATATTTTCTTTTAACCCAAAGAAATCACGTCTGTGGTACATAAAACTGAATATATGTCACATATTACTCAACTATTAGCTTTTTAGATTATTTCATATATTCAAATGGCATTTTTGGGTTAAAATAATTTATTGCAATTTAGTCTGTTGCCATTGGCAAATTTGAACTACTGCACTTTAAACTGCCATCCAAAGTGACTCTTCGCTGCTGGTTCTTCTGGATCATTTATCTGTCATTAATGCAAAGAAAAAGTGCATAACTAAGTGAAACTAAGCTTGTTGTGTTGTTGAAATGAAATACAGTGATTTGTGTGGTTATTGCAACCTTGCTGGGTAAAAGTTTCTTCGCATTGGCTCCTGACTCTGTCTATTTGCAGACTGGATGTGTTTTTCTCCTTATTTTACTCACCAAGGGCCGTTAAGGGCCATTAAAATGATTGAAGAATCAGTTGTGTCAGGCGACTGTATAAAAAGACACTTACTTGTTAGTCCAAATATGAGCTACTGCCAAAATAAATCTCTCGTGAAAGCTTACGTGGCCAATAAAAATCTATTTCTGATTTGAATCTGATTCTGACTTCATTTCAAAGCTCATTTTCTGCAATACACAGCATAAAAAACAAGACTGTTGTGTAGAAATTGTCAAAAAACACTGTCCAAAAGTTTGTAGACACATTCTCATCCAGTGTTTCTTCTGAAATTAAGGTGTTAATAGGGAGTTTGTACTGAAGTAACAGCCTCTACTCTTCTGGGGAGGCTTTACACTAGATGTTGGAACATTGCTGTGAAGATCTGATTGAGCATTAGTGAGGTCAGGTACTGATGTTGGATGGTCAGTTTTGGATCTGCCCCACAGCCCAGTGCTAGGAAGAGATGTTTATACAGTCTTAAAAATAAAGGTGATAACAGGATCATGTTGGGTATCTATTCCAAAGAAACAAAATTTAGGATCCTAAAGAACCTTTCAGTGGAAGATTCTTTAATAAACCTTATTTTTTCTTTACTTCTACCAAAAACTTGTTCTACATAGTGATTACCTCATATAGTATTTGACTTTTTTATGCTTTGTACACTTTTTAAAGAGTTAATTGAAGAACTTTATACAACTACTTTAGAGAAGAACCACCTGACAATACAAGGAAACTTTTATGCATTCCAATGGTTTGTTGAGTGTTCATGGTGTATATACGGAGAACAATTGCTTTCACTAAAGAACACGTGAAGTACTATTCTTTCAAGAGTGTAAGTGGGATATATGAGCGTGAAGAATCTAAAGCATAAAGGTTTTATATCAACAAAAGGATATTCCAACAAAAATATGTTAAAGTGTAGAACCATTTAGGAACCATTTTGGAACCATTTTGGAACATTTGGGTCATTCTCCATTTGGAGTGGGAAACCGTGTCACAAAGGTTGCAGGGCTTAAAAAGAGGCCTAAAATATTAGGCACAGCTACAAAAGTCGGTATGTACATTAACACAGTTGACCTAAGATTAACCCTTTACTGCACGCATTATGAGAGCAATTGTAAAAAAAATGTTCAATTCACTTTTCTTGCCTAAAATGGACCTGATTATTAAATTAAAAAGCATTTAAAAAAGTAAAATGCATGCATGGGTCCTTTTGGAATATGTTGCCTTGAGGCAACAGTGAAAAGAAATGATACAGAGCCATTTTCCCTAAAGTGGTGAGACCTGGCTTGTGATTGGCTAAATCCTTTCAAGTGTTGCTTCTAGGCAACAAACATATTTCTGCAAATTCTCATAACAAAGAAAATTATAGCAAATGTTAAAAACAGGTTTAAAAGTGCCCACCCTAGAGATAGTATGACTAAGTACATGCTTTTCATTGAGTTACTCAAAATCTTCCTTTTATTGTTAAGCCTGTTGTTGCCTTTAAATATTTATAATGTTATTGTAAAGTGAGGAAAATGAGTTTGTTGCCCTGCGGCAACATTGTGCAGTAGAGGGTTAAATAATACTTTTTCCTTATGGTTTCTCTAACTTTTCTTTTTTTATCCTGTTTTATAGTCACTCTGCATATGTAAAACAGCATAATAAACACACAATCAGTTTTTAACATTTGAGAAACCATTTTTAATATAAAACAATATTTTTAAGAGGTTTACCTTAGGAATTTGTATAAAACAGATCCATATTTACTTTTTAGATCATAAATGTTATACTACACTTTAAAAATATGTATATTTCATTTTAAAGAAATCATTTGTCACAGAGATTTTGGTCACTGGTGTTATCAGGACTCTTAAACTACATTTTAACACAGTATTTTCAGCTCTATTAAACTGCTTCTTTGGGTCAAGACTCATCAGAGAGGATACATCTCAAGGCATGAGAAGGCAAGTCCACACTTGCTTATTATATTTCATTAATTTATTAATAATTTCGTTTATCAGGCAGCACATGACTTCTATGTGTCACTGGTATTATGTGCTTTAAAGGCTGGGTAATTAAAATTATGTCAAAATAATGCCTTATATCATTTTTATTACTGATTTTAAATAGTTGCACAAGGTCACCTGACCGACAATCAGTCAAAATCAAATAAAACAAAATCCTCAGTTTTAACCAGAATGTCACTGGAGTCAATTACTGGTGTTACACCAAATTCATATAACAATATTGACTGTGAAATATGTTTGGAATTAAGCTGTCCATTTTGCATATATGATAATAGGAGATGCTAATGGACATATTAAGATTATTTAGTTTTGGGATGAAAGAAATTAGACTTTTTTAAAAAGTATCCACCTGAATTCCCACTCCAAAAGGAAAATGACCCACTTATGTTTTGGTGATTATTTTTTATTCGCATTCTTCTTCTCTCCTGCACTTTATATACTTACCTGTTTACCTCGGTGTGAGCTACTGCCAAGATCTTGCAAATGATGATTCACTTAAGCGAAGAAAATCAATTGTGATTTCATTCTCATTCTCGATCCATTACGAATCCAATGTGTTGAGACATAATACTTAAAAATTACACAAAATGTCTGAGTGTCAAGTTTTTCAAACTGAAATTTGATGAAATTTATTCAGGTCTGATAAAAAGTGAAGATGAAATTAAACGTTTCTGTAAATCTAAGCGCTTCAGAGAGTGATGCAGCTCACAACACGTGTTTGTTTTTTTTGTTTTTTTTCGCATGTTGTCATAAAGTTCTGACGCTCAGTTTACAAGTCATTAAACTTAATGATTGGCATAATGGGGTTGGGTTGCTGCCAGAGGGATGCTGGGATATCAGGTGGAATTACCATCAGAGGCTTGACACCCACACACACACACACACACACACTTCACAAACGCTCTCACACACTCGCAGCAGACGTGGATAGGTAGAACGAGGCTCATCGTGTTGATTATGAGGGCTATCATTACACACATCAACAAATGAATCTAAAAGGAGATGAGAGAGAGACAGAGAGAGAAAGAGAGAGAGAGAGAGAGATGTGGCTGGACAGAGTGCTTACAAAGCACTGTCGAAGCTGAAGAGATGTGACAGATCATCAGATATCAAAGCGTTGTCTAGATGAGAACTCATCTCATTACTGTACCGTGTCTGCTGTGTGAGAAACTCTTCTGTTCAACAGCTATTTATACCAGAGCGTCTCTGCTGTCGCGGCACGTCGTTGGCTCTCTGCCTCCGTTACTGTCATTAACTCTCGCTCCACTTGATTAGCAGGTCCTCATAAATGGAAAAGAAAAGTGTATTAATATACAATGTTGTAAGTTTCGGAAGAAACTGTGCAGATACAGTCAGCGTCTGGACTGGTCAGTCTGGTGGGAGAACCAGTTTGACTGCAGTTCAGAGTCGTGTCGTAATGTAGCTTGTTGTTCTCTCTTTTCTCTTTCTCTTTCTCATTTTTCTCTATTTTTCCTTTTTCTCTTTTCTTTCTCATTTTATCTATTTTTCCTCTTTTTCTCTATTTTTACTTCTTTTCCTCTTTTTTCCTATTTTTCTTTCTCATCTTTCTATAATTTTCTTCTTTTTCTTTCCCTTTTCCTCTTCATTAGTTTTTGTTTTTACTTCTTTTTCTATTTTCCCTTTTTCTTTCTCATTTTTCTCTACTTTTCTTTATTTTTCTCTTTTCTGTTTCTTACTCATTTTCTCTCTATTTACCTTCTCTTCACTTTCTATCTGTGTATCTATCCATCTTTGACTCTCTCTTTCATTTTTTCTCTTTTATTCTCTCTCTCTCTCTCTCTCTCTCTCTCTCTCTCTCTCTTCTTTCTCTCTTTCTCCCTCTCTTTTTTCTGTTTCTCTCTCTGTAATCTCTCTTCTTTTTTTCTCTACACATTCTTTATCTTTATCTTTTAGCCTCTCTCTCTCTCTCTCTCTCTCTCTCTCTCTCTCTCTCTCTCTCTCTCTTTCTTTATCTTTATCTTTATCTATCTTTATTCTTGATCTTCTTTCTTCTCAGCTTCAGGAGAGAACCACACAGGAGCCTCAACAACTAATTTTAATCTCAGCTGTTTCAGTGTGACGCTCATTACTTTTATTCCAGCTTCTATTCTTTTCAGGAGACTCACTTTCAGTTTCTCAAAGAAATCCGCAGACACACCTCCAAAGTTCAGTCTTAGAAGTTGGTTGATCATTTTCTGAAGCAATCCAAACACATTCTGTTATGTTGAGGTCTGGACTCTGGGGTGGTCAGTCCATTGTTCAGCTTCTTTATTTGATGTGTCTGTCTCCTTTTCACCGTGAGGCTTCTTCACAGCTACACATCCTTTTAGACCCATAGCGCTGAGTTGTCTTCTCACAGTGGAAGGATGGACAGAAACATCTGTGGATGTTTTCAGATCTGAAGCAGCTTGACTTTCTCCTCTCTCTCAAAGATGAAAGCTTTAGGTGCTGTTTATCTGATGGAGGCAGTTTTGGTGGTCTACAAGGGGCTATAGTGTGTCAGGATGCATCAACCAGAGTGGGTCTGGCTCGTAACATGACTGTCAGTAGGTTACTGTCTGGGTCCTGATTGTTGACTCTGTGTAGTGTTGAAATTCTTCTTGTCTCTGTTTGGGAGCTTAAAAGGAATCTACTGAATGTGGATGGAGAGACCTGATTGCAATTACTTACGGTTGTGCACATTCTCTGAGATTGTAGCCATTCTTAGACTTTACTTTTGCAGTGGAACCTTTGAGTCATGAACAACTGAGTAAGTCCACACAGATTCAGTACAGCTGGGAGTTTCAGTGATGGCTGAATTGGTCAGATTCCTCAGTCTGTTTTTGCACAAAATATAGATATACTTCATAAAACGTTTCTTGGAACTAACTTGATTCAAATATGTACATTATTTCCACCTAAATTAAATATATCGCATGAAAAATTGTCATGTATTTTACTTACTTTTACCATAGTAAGTAATATATTAATGTAGAACTGATGTACACATTTAAGTAAAGTTCAGTGTGCTAAGGCCATGAGATAAGATGGCAAACATCTTTGTTCACAAGCCAAGAAAGAGAGAGAAATGGAGAGGACTGTGCGGGTGATCAAGAAATTAGACACGGACTGCCTGCATGAAATATACATCATTGGTTCATCAGCAGTCTTACAAAAGACCATAGTTCAGACTGCCATGCTATAGTGTGCTTTTTTCCTCTCTCTCTCTCTCTCTCTCTCTCTCTCTCTCTCTCTCTCTCTCTCTCTCTTTATCTCTCCCAGATTTTCCCTCTCTCTCTCTGTTGAATCATTCACTTTGCCACACTAGTTGGGGTGAACTAAATGCTAATTTATGCTAAATTAATGATAATAAAACAAGCCTCTCTCTCGCACCAACCAGAGAAGGTTGTGGCCTCCTGAAAGGCAAGCAAACCTTTTAAACCATCACAAAAAATAACATTTAAACCAACACAAATATCAGCAATGAGTTATGTATGAGCTCACACCATTTCAGAAATTAGATTGAGTGTAAGTAAAGTGCTTGTAGACGGATTTAGCAAATGCAGTTTGGCGCCATACTAAAATATACTACTTATTACTTTTCAATTAAGTAAAATACTGTAGCATCCCTGCTGGCTGATGTTGCCATGGGAGGGGTGGCCTGCAGAGTAGCCATGCAAAGAGGGTCTTGGAAGGCACTGCATTTACAGTAGGAGAGACTTTTATTGAAAATAATTTGTTGTCATTATGATGCGCACGTGTTCACTGTGTGGCTAGAAGTGGCTTGTCTGCTATCTCGGCCATGTCAGGAGTGGTTCTTCATTGCTGCCTGTTCTATAAAAGAGCATTCACATTTAATGCACACTGGGCCTTGTTCACCAACCGTTCTTAAGAAGAAATTTCTTCTTAAAACCCACTTACACAGTTTTCACAAAGATTCTGACATTCACCAATGTTTTCTTATTTGGGATTTGTTTTTAGGTAAGAACAGAATCTACACACACTCAAGAGCATAAAGGTGAGAACAGTTCTGTACTTTAAGAACACGTCATGAATCTGATGTAAACTTTTTCTTAGGACCTTTTTCAAGAACACAGTTAAGACCAAACTTAGGAAAATATTGGAGAATGAGGACCAAAGTTTCCAGCATCATCATCTTCGCTGATGCCACAATATTTATTGGTTGATCAGGTTATTAGGGTGTCAACCTAGCAGATAGCAAATATCTAAATAAATGCATCAAACTTAACCAAAAATGAAAAAATCTAACAATCACTGTTTTGACCAAAACCTTTCCCTACATGTTATGCAAAAACAACAGTCTGTTTGCATGACATTCAGCCCTTTCCTGTCACAGTAGGCCGTTCTTGGCCATGCTAAGCGACAAAACCCACCACACTTTGATGAAGTGTGGACGACTGGCTTTTTAAGACTAACTCTAGTCTTTTGAAATGCATTTCATCCTCTGGTTTCTGTAACTGATGATTTAACTTGAGGGCTTTTTAAACAACTGCACTTTTGCCAGTTTAAGCGAGGTGCATAAATGTGTGTGCTAAAGCTTGTGAACACATTAGTATTCTTTCCCTCTCAGATAACATTTACTCTCAGCACTTAGCCAGAGCAGTGATCCATTAGACAAAATCTGACCATCTCTTCATTCTGATTCAGCTCAGGTCAGCTGTGAAGTGCTAACTGAACCTGGCCATGAAGCTTCCTCTGTTTTATTAGCTCAGTGTGATGAGTGAATGGTGTGAACGCTGGCTAAAGTGTACCTGACATTTCTGAGTAAGCGTTCAGATTCTTTTACTCGAATGGAAGCATTCATGCTGCACCCTGTCTTTCATGAGTGGTCATTTCAGTGGCCAGCGTTTCAGTCTTTTCAAGCAGTTCGCTGTGAATCGGAAATGCAATTTCAATGAAAACGAGCACAGAGTGTAGAACACGCACTGGAGCATGAGGGAGAGAGTAAGACCACCCTCAGGACATGTTTGTAGCCGGCCCCTCTGGTGGTTAATGATGTAATTAGTATAAACCCATGCAGATCCACCCACAGGGGTTTGCCCTGCAAAATGTCCTAATGAACGGAACACAGACTGACACACAAACACACAGACACACTGCACACAATCAAAATTTAAAGGAAGCTTTAAACAAAGCATCTCCATATGTGGCCCACAAGGCTGTTTGCGTTTTTGACCTTTTTCGCATCCACATAAAATAAGTAGTGGACTTCAAAGAGCCGAGTTCACTCTGTTCCTGGGGTGATGTTTGCACTCTGTGTGCACATGTTTGTTTGTTTGAGAGAGACAGAGAGAGAGAGAGAGAGAGAGAGAGAGAGAGAGAGAGATGATTGTGTACTGCAGGTATTTCCTTCTGCCGCTGGTTACCCTGAAATATCCAAGATGCTTTTCTGAACGTTTTTATAGGAACTCATTTTATTCACTTTCCTTGCTTTCTTGAAATGATGTGCACCCTCAGAAATAAAGGTACTACACTGTCACTGGGGTGGAACTCTCAAGGATACATCTTCAGTGTCTTCATTTAGAGAAAATAACTGTACCGTAATCCATTTAAATTTTATGTTCTAAGTTGTATTGACTCCACACACCCCGTCTCATCTCCAGACTTATTTTATTGTTCTGTTTTAAAACATTAGGTTATGAAAAGGTACAAATATGTACTTTTCACCTGGGAAAAACTTATTTAAGGTCCACAATTGAACCTCAAAACCACTGTTGTACCTTAGAGGGAACATTTACATTGTTTGTACCTTGAACAAAATATGTACCTGCACAGAACCTTTATTTAACAGTGTAGCATATAAATATTGTTAAAATATACCGTTCACTCCCCAGTCCATGCAATCCATATGTGGAGAGCACAAAAACAGCCCATTCTGAATTCATCATTGCTGTGATGTCACAACCATGAATGTATTTACCATGATTGAGCCTGCAGCAGTTTTATATTAAAGTAATAAAGAGTGTTGTTATTGCAGACATTCATTCTCTGCAGCACTTTGACCTAGAAGGTCCCTAGTTTGACATGCCTGATCTAAAGTAACTGGAAACTGATCTTTTTTTTTTTTTTCTGTCATTGTTGAATATCAACAAATGCTTTAAACAGAATACTCAAAGTTTATTTTTGCGTTTTGTTTTTTGTTTTTTAGTTTTACATTGAAGTAATAAAGAGTGTTGTTACTACAGACAGTCTGTAGCTTTTTGAATAAGACACAACAAACACAGGGTACTTACAAAGAGTCAGCCAATCAAAACAGAGATCTTTTGCATATATCAGTTTTAAAGGCACAGTAACAAAAACTTGTTTTGATAAGAAGTGGCCACTGGGACATTTGTTAGTAATTTTAACTGTAAAACAATGATACAGTACACTATCTACAAGTGTTTTAACCACTATATGAATTTTAATCATTTCAAGTTTCTTCGGTATATATGCTCACATATTTGACCATTTTTGCTTCTGGGAGGTGTGTTTAGTTCATTATTGCTTCAGAAAAAAAAAAAAGAAGTAAACTTTACAGGAGAGGGGGAAAAAACCATTCTTAATTTACAATGGAAACTAATATGAAGAGATTTTTCCAAGTAATTCTGAATATTTTCTATTTCATCCATTCATCATGAACTTTTAACACAATGCTAAGGGCAAATGTAGTTCTCAAACAATGCAAAAACACAGTATGCTTTATTGAACACAGTAGCAGAAACAGGCACAAACAAAACCATCTACCTCGAGGGGGAGGTCACCAATAGCAACACATTTCACCCCAAAGGTGACCCCCCCAACACACATAGAACCCCCAGCCCCGACACTAAATAACACAAATAACCCGTACACACAACTTAAACTGACAAATAACAAGATAAAACAACAATACAAGTCCCTTTGTTGGATGGTGTGTACTACCATGAGCCTTTGCATGTAGCCATCTGCTTAGCCAAACCTCCAGAGTCTCAGACACAGCCCTAGCCTGTAGCAGGATGCTGCAAAATGACAAAAATTGAGATGTTTGTGCTTAGTCAACATTATGCTTTTGCTGCTGATATGTTATGCTGTCTAGCACATCACACTCCTGATATTTCTCAAGTATCTCCATCACTGCCCTTGAAAAGTATGTGTAGTTTTTCACCTCATCTGGGAAAATAAATAAATAAATAAAATCTCACTTTTTAAAAGCCTGAAGTCTGATATTTTGAAGTCTATCAGAAGTTGTGCTTAGGATGCTGCAAAGCTCCCAGGCTATATCAGCACTTATGTTCTGTAATGTGGTGTTGGGGGTCTTTGAAGCTAAATCATTGCTTTGATTGGATCTGCTGGACAACATATTTAATCTTCTGATTGGCTACCAAGCAATGACAAAACAACAAAGTACAACAGTAAAAAGCTGATAAACTTCAGTCTGTATATGCTGTGATCTGACTTACAGGGAATACAGATGACTCTACAAATGTAGAGTTGTGGTACTCAAAACTGCTCTCAAGAATGTTAATTAACTGTCTTGGTCTTGTCTCAGCCTTAGCATCATTTTTACCCAGTCTTGTCTTGGTCTCGGGGTGAGGCTGACCTTGTCCTTGTCCTTGAAATTGTCCTTGAGAGCAGCCAAGTTCATCTAAAGCATGAGTGTCAGGCTCCGGTCCTCGCAGGCTAAAACTCTGCAGACGTAAGCACACTTCCTCATTAACCACAACTGATATAGGTCATCAGCAAGGCCTTCATGAACTGAATTCAGAGCATTAGATAAGGGTAAACATTAATCTCCACAGCACTTTGACCTAGAAGGTCTCTAGTTTGACATGCCTGATATAAAGTAACTGGAAACTGAACTTTTTTTCTATCATTGTTAAACATCAACAAACTCTTCAGAATTAAACAGTCATTGTGAGTATCATAAATTCAAGTGTTATGTGACTGTATAAGGTACTACATTAGTTATTATTGAAAAAAAATCTCTATTTTTTTTTTTTTCTAGGAAAATTTTATTCACGTTTACTCTGATTTTGGAGTGTGTGTTTGATCTAAAGGGAGAATTCAGGGGTATGTGTGTGTGTGTATATGTGTATGATCTACCCAGAGAGTTAAAAAGCCAAAAACACAGCCGGCAGGAGAGTCAAACTGGGCCTGCAAAACCCACCATGACAAGACAGGCTCGGCAAAATGCTCCAATAGTTTTTCCCATTACCCCCTCACACACACACACACTTAGCTTGCAGCCTTCTCTCGCTCTGTATCATATGGAAAAACTTTGCCATCCGCAATTTGTCCAGACGTGTGTGCACATTTCACTCACAGTGACAGACATGTGTTTGTGTGTGTGTGTGTGGGGTGGGTGTGTGTATGTGTCTGTGTATGGGTGTGCGTGTGTGTGTGCCTGTGTGTGTGCGTGTGTGTGTGTGTGGGCGTGTGTGGGCGTGTGTGTGTGTGTGTGTATGATGTAAGGGTGAATGCTTATGACACTTGCTCTAACTTCAAACTGTTGTTTTTCTCTCAATATTGGAGCCTAACCCAGAAACCCAGAAAACACACAATCATTACAGTACACACTTAAAAGATGGGTCTTCAAGGGTTCTGTAGTAAGGAAAATGGTTCTATACAGAACCATGAACACTCAAAGAACCCTTTGCATAATTAAAGGATTCTTTGCTTAGTGAAATCGTTCTTTAGATTGATGGAGAATGTGCTGTAGATGGTTCTGTGTAGAACCTTTTTAAAAGAGGTCTATATAGCACTAAAAAGGGTTGCACTGCAGTTACATGCAAAAGAACCCTTTTTTGATCATATATAGAATTTGTGTATGTGTGTTTGTTTATATGTATATATGTGTGTGTGTGTGTGTGTGTGTGTGTGTGTGCATGAGTGACATTGATTGGTCTCTTTCTCACCTCGTATCTTCTCTGAATGAGCTGAAGTGACACTCAGGACCTGCTCAACTGAAACGACCGTCATTCCTGACATGTGGACATTTGTGTGTGTGTGTGTGTGTGTGTGTTCTTTCACACCTCAGGGCAGTGCAGTGTAAGGGCAGATGAGAAACTGTCACTCTAAAACACAATTGAGCAAACAGCACACAGACACACACCTGGTCTGCCTTGGCTTAAAGATGACTGTCATGTTTTTCTGTCAGAAAACGAGTGTTTGAGTGATTCTCTTTCTCTCTCTCGCTCTCTCTCTCTCTCTCTCACACACACACACACACACACACACACACACACACACACACACACACACACACACCGTTGCTGAGTACAGTGGAGCTCCAGATCCCAAACACACAGGCAATGGATTGCACTGTATATTATGTTTCAGAAAGTCCAGGAAATATTAAAATATGCTCCACTGTTGAACTCTTCATACTTACTGCTGTTGACTCCTTTATTGTCCATCCATCCATTAGTTAGCGCTAAAAAAGGTTGGAGTGAACCTGGACAATCAGCTTCATTTCTCAGATTACCTCTACCACCAGATCCTGCAGATTTCTACTTCACAACATTAAGAGAACAAGACCCTCACTGACTGCAGAGGCTCCTCAAGCTGTTAGTCAAGGTCTTCATCTCCAGACTTCACTAGTTCAGTTCCCTCCTTGCTGGCCTTCTGTAATATTCCATTTCTCCTCTGCAGAGCATTCAGAATGCTGCAGCTCATCTAGTCCACAACCTCCTGAAGTTCTCCCATATGGCTCATCTGCTGAGGTCACTCCACTGGCCTCCTGTGGAGGCAAAAATCAGACATAAAACTGTGGTTCTCACCTTCCATGATTCAAAGGGCTCAGCTGCTCACTGCCTCTGCAGCTCAGATCAGAAACCTGCAAACCTGCAGGACTGCTGGGCTCTTCACACATCCTTCCTTAAAATCCACACAGCCAAGACTTGCTACTATACTGTGGAACAAACTTTGGTAACACTTTCTATGAATGTCGCATTTGTAAGCATCTATAAACACATTTATAACATGTTATAATGTATTCATAAGGCATTGTAAACATGGTTATAAATATTTCTAAAAAAGAATTACACTGAATTACACTTTATAGCCACATTTATTATACATTATGAATTGTTAATATAATGCATTATAAATAGTGTTAATAACATGTTATAATGTCAGTGCCAAAGAAGTCAGTCCCAGCTTAGACAGCGTAAAGTATAAACAAATACCAAGCTAACAGTGGTGTACACAAAAAAATGGTCAATAAAGCTCTGCTGATCGTTCTAACACAATTAAATGGTCAATAAATGGTCTTAAATGCTAGAGTTAATGTATAACTGCTAATTTACCTCTTGACCGTGAAGGTTGATGTGCAGACTGCTGGTCACCACAGCAATGCAGACCTGACGCACAACAATCTGACCTAGCTAGTAGCTAATGAGGACCACCGCTGACCAGGTATTACTTGGGTGGTGGATCATTCTCAGTGTCAGTGCTGGACTAAGAAACGTCCACCAACCAAAATTATCCAGCCAACAGTGCCCTGTGTCTAGAAACTGACCGCTGATGAAGGACTAGAGGACAAATTGTGCAGCAACAACATAATCTCTAACTTTACATCTGCAAAATACTGGGGTGGGGTGAACGTGTTTAAAGGTGTGTTTGCAGGTGTGTGTGTGCGTGTGTGTGTGTGTGTGTGTGTGTGTGTGTCTTGGCAGGGTTTCTCTAGCAAGGCACATCTTGAGCAGCCTAATGGAATGGGAGCAGCTCCATGACGATTAACCGCCAGAGTGGCTCTTTGGCTGGACCTAAGCTGGCCTTCTGCCCACCGCCTCTGTCAGAACACACACACGCACACACAGTGTGTATTTCTGTCTCTGTGGGGTCTTTCCATGGTCTTTTGTATGAGCCAGTGTAAATGCTGCTGTGCTCCATTTAACCTGACCCTAATGCCTCTGCAAGGTCCAAAAGTCTGAGGCTACATTGAAAATCTGGATTTTCTAAAAATGTAATACTGGAAATAAACAACCTTTTAACAAAAGTCTACATTTTTTATATGCAAAACAACATCTAGATAAGCCAGAGATATTTTGGAAACAAGTTTAACTCTTTCGTCATAATCACCAAAGGTGTGCTTTGAGAAAAAAGAGCAGCATTTGATGAACAGAACACCTTGCCAACTGTTAAAGGGAGATTCTTGTGCCTTTCTCTTTCCTTAAGTGTGTTCTTTCTCTTTGTGCATGTAAACGTTCTGCAAATTCACAATGCTCAAAGTTCCTTCCAGAGGAAAAAACTCTCTCCCACAGAAACCACTTTTCTCAGCTTCCTGAAACGCCTCGTTGGAATTCTAGCCCCTTTCCTTTGTTTCAAGATGATGCAATCTCATGACAGAGTCCTTGAGCTTGCCCTCATACAGCGCACAGCAGCTATTGGAGGAGGAAGAGTGTGTTCAGTGTTGTATCCGTGTGGAGAAGCTGCTGACCTGACTTTCAGGATCGACTCTGGATCAAACTGATACAGCAGAACCAACGCCGCTGGAGAAACAGCCACAGCAGAGTTTACAGCTGCTCAGAAAAGAAAGGAAGAAAGGCCTATCTGCAGACTGTAGGACAGGGGCGGAATGTGGAGGGGATGGAACCACTCTGGAGGCTGACCAGAATAGAGTGGGCAAGCTGACCAATCAGAGCACTGGGCTCGTCAGGAGGCGGGGCTTAAAGACACAGGAGTTCTTACAGAGCATTTCTGACAAAGGGTGAATAGAGATGTACAGTATGAGAAAAAAAAAAATGTGTTTTTTGAACATTTATGCTGTACGTCTATTCTAGTAGAGCCCAAAAATAAAATTATGAACACAGAAAATGAGTATAATAGGTCCCTTTTAAGCATGGGGGTGGATCAAAATATACCTCAAAATCAACCCTGTATCTGCTTGAAATATTACTGGAGATAAATTATGGTGTTTTGGTGTAACTTTGAACGAAAAGTCCTGACAGGTAAAATGGAGAGGAAATGTTAAAAATTCTGCATTATTTCTAGGTCACTATTCAACTGTAAGCAAGTTTGTGACATTGACCACATTGATGCCTTTGAAAAAAAGGTCAACATTGTTTTTAGTCCCTTACATTCCAGCTCATGTTGAGATGACTCTCAGGAGAAAATATTCTGCTCAACAGAGGCTTTTGCACAAGTTTGAGTGTACACCATCAAAACAAAATATAGATGTACTGTACCAAAAACCTGGAAATTCTGAAATTCATGTAAACATCTTAAAGTTTAGTTTAATTCAAAGTGGTATTGCTTTAAATTTTAAGAGAATGTAAAAGCATTTTCACTAGTGGTTTGTTATGTTTAAATAGACAGTAGATGGATGATGGCAAACCATATTCCATGTTTCTAAATTGAGCATTGACAAAAAAATTCACCCACCACCACCAGAAAGAGGAGAAACTTTCCCATTGAACACTCAATAGCTGAAGACCAAGTGCAACATATCATGTAAAACAAAACACAAACAATAAAACAAATCAGTAGATAAACTGAGAAACATTTACATTTGTTAAAAACACTTCCTAAGATAGCACAGTGGTTAACACCCCACTCTGCTCATGGGTAGGAGCACCACTGTCATGTGATGCTATCACCTTAAACCTTAACATTCAACTTCAGCAACCTCTTTTTCTCTTTTTGATGAAAAAGCATTTTCCTTGTGGAGAGCAGGCGAATGTCCCCACAGTGACAAAACATCAGCCCGGAGACATTTGGTCCCCACAAAGACCTTAACACACACTCTCACACACAGGCTGCCAGAGGCAATAGTGCTGAAACACGGCTCTCTTCAGGACACACACAATCCAATACATTAGAGTGGTTTGCTGAGTCCAGCCAGAGAATGTAATAAGGTTTGGTTTGATTTTAATCAAAAATTACTATCTGTTGCTCAGCTTTTCTGATGTACACTTACACTGAAAAATGCAACGAAAACCTCTGTGTGAGACTAATAATAGTTCAGATATGTTTATATTTGTTTTGCAACAGAAGCAATATTTTTCCAGACTACGAAAGGAAAGTTTTTGGATTTTAGATTTTATCTGATTTAGCTTGTTTTAACAGGCACAGCAAGTGCAGTTGCATACATTTTAGTGTCAAAGAATGTCAAAGAACCTATTCTAACCAAAATATACTGACTCAAATGGAAAAGTATAGTATTGTAGTAATCATTGTGCAGTAATAGCAGTACATATTTTATTCTGATGCATATATATATTTACTGCATTTACCAAGCAATGTCATCCATAAATGAACAATAAATTTAAATACATAGTAAATACTCATATAATTAAAAAAAAAAAAAGTGTTAAATGCTAAGGGTCAGTGTGAGCATCCATACCTTCATTCCTTACTCTAATGACCAAGATGATCCCATAATTAACTAAATAAGGTAAACAACACAATAGTGTGAATATTCAG
Source organism: Colossoma macropomum (assembly GCF_904425465.1). Classification (NCBI taxonomy): domain Eukaryota; kingdom Metazoa; phylum Chordata; class Actinopteri; order Characiformes; family Serrasalmidae; genus Colossoma; species Colossoma macropomum. Next base: position 33,690,741 of record NW_023494788.1, read on the forward strand.
ATAATACGATTTTCATATTAAAACATAATCATATGTAATACAGTCATATGCAAAAGTTTGGGCAGGTGAAATTAGATGTTTTGTTGACTTGAAACATAAGTTAACACATCCTCTACAGAGATTTTCTTGTTTTGGCAGTCATTGTGTTCATGCAATACATTTTATTCATGTGGAACCACTTGACACATTTTAATTATGTCGATTCAGAGCACCAGTGTGTTTACATGACAAATTAAATTTACACTCGGTTTATTTTCTGTCTGCATGAGTTTGTTTTGATGTCAAGAAAGTCCAAAAAATTGGCTTTAATTTTCTCAAAACAAGACTTTACACAATTATTTTTCATCAAATTCAAATCACAAATAAAATATCTCTTCTTCTACCTATAAACACAAATGTGGAAAGGCTTGAATGTCTCAGAACTGCACTGAATTTCTCTACTTGCAGTGAGAAAGAATGAAAGAAGATGCAAGGAGTTAGCGTGTACTCCGATGAGGAGGAGGGTTAATACTGAATAATACGCTTGCAGTGTTTGGGGCTTAGGCATCAAAGAGAGAGTGGGCTGTATTCTAGGCTATGAACTTCAGACAGTACTGTAGACAGTGGACAGTGGTCAGACGGTCAGAGCACTAGTTCTAGACACTGAGACACAGTAATTTGTTAAGAGCGGTCAGTCAGAGAAAGAGAAGACAAGGATCTGAGCTAAGGATGAGAGAGAGATATAGAGAGAGATACAGTGAGAGAGAATGTCTCCACACCAGCATGCATTGTTAGAAGGGAAACTTCAACAGAACATTTCAAACTGTCTGGAAGCTGTAGATCTCCACAAGGCGCCTCCTCAATCCGCCTTCCAGCTGACTCCTTTAGCACAGAGGAGGCACTCGATTCTCTCTCTCCCTTTTTGTCCATCCATTCCCATCTCTTCCCATCCTGGCATCCCAGCCCCACTGTCTTCTCGAAACGTAAAGTTGTCTGGGAAAGTGATGGCATGAGAAATGGAGAAAAGGGTGAGAAGAAGGCATGAAACGTCTCTCCGCTGGACAGTCTGTCAATTAGACGCTACTGCAGACGACAGCATACTGAACAGAGGCAGAGATATCACAGTACATTGCACACAGCACCAGATAACTGCTCAGACAAAAGAGTCTAGAAAGAGCAAGCATTGATTTCCAGGCATGCAAAATAAATGGGATCTTCTAAAAGCTTCATGACTGAGAAATTAACTCAGATGTTGGTGATGGTTTATTTTGAGTGGGTATTTAAAAGAAATAAACACTAAACAGACTCTCAGTAGCATTAACATATCAATGACGTAGCAGCAGTGAATACATTCAGTAGATTATCAAGAATTAACTGTGTAAATAAAATGTGTTTGTAATTTGCTGAAATTTCAGATCTGTAGATGTTTAACTGGAGAGGAACTGAACATGTAACATGTTTAATACAGACCATCTCAACATCCTCAACAAGCTGTCATAGACACACTGCTGACACCATTCTTCACTGGATAAGGCTTTGGGTAAGGCTAGGATTAGGATTAGGGCCAGGCTGAAGGTTAGGATTTGGATGAGGTTAAATTTTGGGTAAGGTTAGGTTAGGTTGGGTAAGGTTAGGCTTTGGGTAAGGTTGGGTTTTAGGTAAGCTTGGGTAAGGTTAGGTTTTAGGTAAGGTTGGGTAAGGTTAGGTTTTGGGTAAGGTTGGGTAAGGTTAGGTTTTAGGTAAAGTTGGGTAAGGTTAGGTTTTGGGTAAGGTTGGGTTTTGGGTAAGGTTAGGTTTTGGGTAAGGTTGGGTTTTGGGTAAAGTTAAGTTTTTGGTAAGGTTGGGTAAGGTTAGGTTTTAAATAAGGTTGAGTAAGTTTAGGTTTTAGGTAAGGTTGGGTAAGGTTGGGTTTTTTGGGTAAGGTTAGGTTTTGGGTAAGGTTGGGTAAGGTTAGGTTTTAGTTAAGGTTGGGTAAGGTTGGGTTTTGGGTAAGGATGGCTTAGGTTTTGGGTAAGGTTGGGTAAGATTAGGTTTTGGGTAAGGCTGGGTAAAGTTAGGTTTGGGTAAGGTTGGGCAAGATTAGGTTTTGGCAAAGGTTGGGTAAAGTTAGATTTTGGGTGAGATTAGGTTTTGGGTAAGGTTGGGTGAGGTTAGGTTTTGAGTAAGGTTGGGTAAGGTAAAGTTTTTGGTAAGGTTGGGTAAGGTTAGGTTTTAGGTAAGCAAAGCAAGCAAGCAAAGTTTATTTATATAGAGCTTTTTACAACAGGTGTTGTCACAAAGCAGCTTTACAGAAAAATCCAGGTCCAAGCCCGGTGGCAAGGAAAAACTTCCTAAGAGCAAGAGGAAGAAACCTTGAGAGGAACCAAGATTCAAAAGGGGAACCCATCCTTCTCTGGTCGACACCAGATAGCAAACAGCATTAGTATAAAGTATTATAGTACAAAATGGGTAAAACAGGTGGAGCAATGGTTAATTAGTTTAGTTTTATTTTATGCAGTAGCAGCAGCAGCATCATCGGGAGGGTCAGTTCATGAGGGTGAGGTTTGCACAGCGTTGTACAGCATGAAGCTCAATGGTGGTCAAGCCGGTCCAGAAGGCTGGCAAGCAGTGGGCACCCAATCAAGGAAGAAGTAGCAACAGCATCAGTCGCACAGGATAGGCAGGTGTTCAACTCAGCAAAGAAAGGAAAACACACAGATAGTTAGTTCTGTAAAGAGTGACTGATTACAGATTATAGTATTAACGGAGCAGCAGAGACTCTGGCAGGTCTAGTTATTACAACCCTTTACTAAAAAGGAGAAACCAGAAGGTAACAGAGACATGAGGGCTCCCTGAAATGTCGGTGCCCCTCCACTCCACCGTCAGCAAACTTGAGTGAATGCGTGAGAGCAGTGGGACAACAGCACCAACACTCTCAGTTTACCGTAATACTTTATCACCCTGAACCCCAGATCTGCACCTGTTATCTGGCAGGGAAAGCTAATTACCAAAGGCTTAACTAAACAAATGAGTTTTTAGCCTAGACTTAAAGACTGAGGCTGTGTCTGAGTGCTGATCACTGACTGAAAGATTTTAGGGTCTTTTACAATTACCAACAATATTAACAATTAATTTATTCAACACTGTGTATTTTATCATATTGTATTTTGTCATGAAATGATTTTTCATGATTTTAGTATGGTTCAGTGGTTTTTCTTTGTATTTATGCTGTATGTTGTGTCTAATAACACCCTTTACCCTTGTCAAATCACTGTAACACACAGCCTGTCAGGGCTCAGTGCTGCATGAATACAGCCAAATAGAGCACCCCCTGTTTTTTGTGAGACTAATTAGCATAGCATTAATTATCCATCTATTCTACTTCAAAATCCTGACTGCTGCTACGGCGGAAATCTTTGTCCGTTCATCGCAGTTGGACCTAATTGATCTATTTCGGTCTAGAGACGGAAGACTGAAGACATGCCACTTTCAGGAGTGCGTGCAGTGCAGTGGGGATTGAAAGTGCTCGAAACAATTGAGCTGTTGTTTTGTCTGACGATGCCGAATGACTCGGTAGTTCAGTATTGAGAGCAGAAGGGTAATTGATATTGACTTTTTCACCAAGTGCTTTGTCATCTGCCTTCATGATGAGACTCATCCCACCTACTGAAGGGGAAGGATGACGGAGGAAGTGTTTTCTGCCCCAGTGGCTCTCATCACACACACGCTCCAAAGATGAGAACTTGTGAACCTTGCAGTGTTTGGGATGGCAGTAAGTTAACTCTATCGTACCTAACATCTCAATGGCAGTGCATTTAGAGTTGGTAGCACTTTGCATTTATGATCACCTAATATTTATCAGTTACATTGTAAATAAATCATTGTTTAGCCATTAGAGATATATGAGTTATTCCAGTGTGCATTAAACATTAGTTATTTTTTCTGTAGCTGTTTGAAGAGACCGTTCTAAAGAAACTAGAGAATTGTTCACAACAGTAGTGATGGGAATCAGAGGTCTGAAGCCTCTAAAGCAGTGGTCACAGATCTACTTTCTTGCAGAGTTTAGTTCCAACCTGTTTGTTAAATTTTCCTCTGCTTTTACCTAAGACTAATGCAGCTGATCCAGCCAATCAAGCACTTCTAAAGAAGTTAATTAGCTGGAATAGAACCTGCACAGGAAGCTCGATCTCCAGGATCAAGGTTGGTGGCCACTGAGCTAAAGTTACCTCACATTTATATGAAATGGTTACGAATACGCTGCCAGATGCCAGAGATATTGTTATGCAATATATGTATTAGAAGGTTATTATTGGCCTAAAATGTATTTTTTTAATCCATTCATGGTGGAGAGGTACATGCATGGTGTTAAGTATTGGTTTTTTACCACTATTAACATCACATATAAAAATTCAGGAGACAAATATATTTTGGATAGTAAATAAAATGTGAATGCATAAGTTTCTCTATGTCAGGCTCGGACAGACGCTCGCAGACCAAAAATGGGTTTATTAACAAAGGGAGGATCCAAGATCAATGTCAGCCAGTTCAAAGTCAAAAACGAGATAATGAAAACAGTAAACATGTGGCAAGTCCGAAAAAGCGATGAAACCCAGAAACTAGGTCAAACCAGAAAATAAGGGCAAAAAACAAACAAGGCAATGGTCATACACAATAACACAAACAGACAGATGGAAGGCTCAGAAATGTCCTGAGAACAAAGGCAATACTTCGCAAATATGCTAAGCTAAAGCCCAGGCATATATACTAAACTAACAAGCACATGGAACAAGGAACAGGTTTAGGTGATCAGTAGTCAGGTGAGGCAGACCGGTGTAGAGTCATGTGAAGGAAATCGGACGTCATGTGATCCGGTGTGGGGTTCTGGGTAATGGAGTCCGGAGGTTGTGAGGCAGAGACAGCGAGAATGGAGGGAAGCGTGACACTCTAAAATACACCATTTCATATAGAACTTTCTTTACAACTCAGCTGCTGAATTGTAGAGAAATTTTGAGGACAACGGTGGAAATACTCTCAAATGGTATCTGAGTAAACTGTTAACTGCTAAGTTTGCCATTAGTTCTTATAAATTATGTATACTAACTCACTAACTATGACCTTCTGATTAAGAAACAGCAAATATAAGGTATTTAATTAACACATAAGTCAACTCTCATGTTATAACACTACTTCACTTATCAGTTCACTGGTAGTATGATAACAGAGCACAGTTAATGAGAAAATAAGCTATGAAATAATATCAGTTAACAGTGTACTCAGTTATTATTTGTTAAGTGCTTCATTAGTTTGTAAGTTAACTAATATATCAGTAATGGGTTATTAATGACATATTAACAAGTTAACACATGATAACAATTTTTCTTTTGTGACCCTTCATGTAAAGTGTTACTTTTTGGTCATAGTAAAAAATTAGATCTAAAAATTTGGTCAAAATAAAAGAATGATTTGGAGTTCTGTGTGCTACCATGTTTCCTATCACTGTGTATAA